>NW_010300767.1:0-1105 GCF_000700745.2 Antrostomus carolinensis | reverse complement strand
CCCCAGATCCCCTCAACCCCTCCTGGCACACCTGCACTCTGCTTCCGACCTCTCCTCCTCTTCTTTCCTGCGTGTAACCTGGCTCCTATTTTTTTATCTCCGATTCGCTCCACCGATGCCCCGGAGCGGCTCTGGGGACTCTGTGGCCGCCCCGATGAATACACAGGGATCCCCAGGCAGGTTTTCTATGTAGGAAAAAACAAACCGATCGAGCCCGAGAGATCTGCAACAGCCGAACACGCCGCCTCTCGCCTTTACATTCGTGTTTTTAAATTCCCCCGTTATTTTCCTTTTTGCATCTGCGAGTTGCCACGAAAGGAAATAGAACCCCAAAATGTCACCGCCAGCAGAAACCGGAGCTCGTTGCCAAATTCCGTAGTATTTTATTTTAAAAGCAATTAAGTAACAACATTGGGTGGGGGAAAAAAAAGAAAAGAAAAGAAAAAAAAGGCGTCTTCTCTTCCCGGGGAGTGGAAGAAATCCTTTTGCTCACCCAGAGTCGAAAACGTGATGGCATTGTCGTTAAACACGAAAAGGAGAATATTAAGAAATTGCAACACTCCCTCCCGAGCATTCTTCCCCCCCCTCCCTCCCCCCCAGTTTATTTGCCCTAATAATTAATTCACAAGAGCTTAACTTCGGTGTAACCCTGGCGATCTTTTCATTAAAAAATCCCCGCGTTTCCTATTGAATTAGCTCTGCTCCATTGTCACTGAAATGAAGACGCCAAACCAACTTTTACCCTGAGCATTTTCTCACCAACCCAAAGAAAAGTCTCCCTCCTTTTTCTTTTCTTTTTTTTTTTTTTTTTTTTTTTTAATTCAAGAACCCAGGCGATGGACGTGTCCTGCAATTTAACTACTTTCAAATTCTTTGTTCGGGTCCCACCGGGGCTCTATTGTCACCCTATTGAGAGAGCTTATTGCCAAGTCAAGCCTGAGAGAATTGAGACACACACGGGAGGAGCCCCGGCGGCTGAGAGCGGGTTCCGTGGGCTGCTCCACTCGGGGGAAACCCGGCCCAGCCCCGAGGGAGCGGGGCCGGGGCTGCTGCAGCCCCCGGGCCGGGATAACCGGCACCGATCTCCCCAGGAGCTGCAGCCCCT
>NW_010300766.1:0-769 GCF_000700745.2 Antrostomus carolinensis | reverse complement strand
AGGAAAATAGTCCTGACTTCAGCGGTATTGTTACAGGATTAGCATCTTGCCAGGATGTGACCCGAGCAGCTGGAGGTGTGCAGGTTACTGCTGCGGATGCCCCTGCGCTCGCTGGTGCCTGCATCTGAGTGTGTCTCGTGGTTTTCAAGGTTTCCTGCATGACCAGAGGAAAGAACTTGATGTTGAATGAAGGATGTGTAGCACTGGACTGCTGAGGTAGTCTTGGAGTTGAGCTAAAACTGAAGTTAAGGGTCTTGTGGTCCAGTGCTGGCCTCAGTGATGCTCCTCATCCTCCTCTGAGCCCTGATGCTGTCAGGGGCTGTGGATCTCCCCTTTCCCCCATGTCTCTGGGCTATTGTGAGCCTGGGGAGGTGGTGGTGGTACCTTGGAGCAGGTGAGCTCCGCCTGGAGCATCTCCTGGGGCTAGGAGAGCAGGATGAAGCGCTCCCAGAACAGGAGATTTGCTTTGTTTTAAGGAGACTAAAATAAGCTATTTCTCATAGGTGCTCCTCTCCGTAAGACACTTGCCCATAGGAAGAAAAGAACAGCCAGGAGTACAGTGCTTTTCAGAGAGCAAATAATTACTGAGTGTCCTGGTTTTTAGCTGGGACAGAGCTAAGTTTCTTTTTAGTAGTTAGAACAGTGCCGTGTTTTGGTTTCAGCTGGGATTTGTTGTGAAAAAAATGTTGATAACTTACCGATGTTTTCAGTTATCGCTGGAAGTTGAAGGACTTCATATTTTGCTGGTCTGCAGGTGCAAAGTCTGGGG
>NW_010300765.1:382-1262 GCF_000700745.2 Antrostomus carolinensis | reverse complement strand
AACCCAAACCAGTCTGGGATTCTATGACCCCCCAGCCCCCTCCCCAGGGCTTTTCCTCTCTTGCCATCACAGCAGTGCTGCCATCAGATGGGGCAGGGGCTGGAGGGTGAGAGCAAAGGGGAAGCCCAGCAGCCTCCAGTCTGTGGGCGACGTGGGGCAGAGCTGGGAGCTGGATCAGCACTTTTTAAAAAGAAAAAAACAACAAAACCAAACAAAAATCCCCACAGAAAACCACCCAACAAACCTTCAGAGTTTTCAAACCCTGCTGCCAGGCTATTCTTAGCTGCTCAGCCAGGCTGGGCCCTCCAGTCACCCCACAAAGAGTTTCACTTCAGTTTCTTATCGAGGAGCAGAAATTAGAAGCAGCAGGAAACAGACTTTTTGCCCAGATGTGCAATCAAGGGACAAACCAGCTGTGGCAAAGGAAAAAGCAGCCCCGGAGATGCTGAAACAGGAAACCCCAGCTGGGCCAGCCAAGGGGAGAAGTTACTCAAACTTTGTTTCCAAACAGGAAAAAGTTTAGGAATCACCCAAACCTTTACCCCTGCACAGCCAGGCTTTGGGATTTATTCCTGGGTTGATATTTGGGAGCACAGGGGGAAGGGAGGGCAGGATGGATGGTGAGCAGCGTGGATCTGAATGCTGCCCATCCATGCTGATGTGGCTGGGATGAAATCCTCTCCCCAAGCACCACTGAAAGCTCTGCTCTCAATCAGACACAGGGGACATCAGAGAAAAGCCACATCAGGTTATTGCTTTGAAAACAACAACCAAAAAAAAAGACAATACCAATCTCTGCAGCATTAACAGACGCTGCCGGCTAAATCCCAGCGAGCCTAAATGACTGTGCAGTGGATTTAACCGGGGGATTAGTAAAAGC
>NW_010300765.1:0-361 GCF_000700745.2 Antrostomus carolinensis | reverse complement strand
TACATGCAGAAAACCTTCTGGTAGGCACATGGAGATGAAAGCACTGTTTTTCAGCACTTGTTTTCCAGGCAGGCTCAGAGGGGAGAGCAGGGGCTGATGTGGGATGCAGGAGGAATGCAGGATGCAGGGAGAAAAATTATTCTTATCCAGAGAGTTCAACTCCAGAGAGCTGAGATATGCAAAAGGCTCGAGCTAATAAGCTGAGCAAACAGTACTTAGAGGGCCACGGCCGGGCACAATTATGCGATGCTGGTTTATTTGCTGCTGCAGGTTTGATGGAAGAAAACCCAGGTGGTAGGTGAGGAGCTTGTGGCTGTGTCCTCGTGGGCTGTGGGTCTCCCAGCACACCCACTACTGGGAG
>NW_010300764.1:927-14893 GCF_000700745.2 Antrostomus carolinensis | reverse complement strand
AGAGAGGAAGAGCCCCTCACTGATACACTGGGCGTGACGGGATATGATCTGGAACAGCCCATTGGCAAATCCAACTGTTAATTAAGTTCATTAATATAAATCTTCTTCTCCCCCCTTAAATCTGGTGCCTGTGGACTGACAGAACACAAAGTCCTTCACTGCCAGCGACACAAATGCAAACTCTGGTCTGTTCTCAGTGTCTGTCACAGCCAGTCCCAGGCTGAAAGCAAAACACAGCACAACTGGAGCTGCTGAGAAAGAACCCGGCTCTGTCCCAGCTGAGAACCAGGACACGGGGCTGCTCAGCTGCTTGTTGAGCCCTGAGGTGAAGCCCCGGCCCTGGCTGCGTGCGGCTCGGTGCCTGCGCCAGCGGCTGGCCAGCGTGTCCGCCCCAGCCTCAGTCCTCTCTCCCTGGAGAGCTGCGTGCCTCCAGCAGCACTCTGATCTCTCCTGGGACAGCTGAGCTGCCTGTGATCCCTGGGGGATTTCCTTCCCCTGGTGACTGCAGCAGGTTGATTAGTGAGTAGAGATGTCAAATTGAGGGGAGGAGTCTCAGCATTGAATAAATTTTACTCATCTGGGCTTCTGCCAGTTGCTTAATGTCATGGTTATGCCGTCGCAAGCTGCCAGTGCTCCCTGCGCCAGCTCCCTCTGGTTCTGTTAGTGCTGAAGGATTGACCTCCACATGGGGACTCGGGGGACCACATCTTGGTCTTCCAGCAGGAGGTAGATGCCCCTCCTCGGCTGTGCTGTTCTTACCTGGGACGTTCTTCCCTCGGCTGTGCAAATTCTCAGCCTCCATGGCATCCAGGCAGGCTGAGCGCTGCGTACTGTCACCTCGCTCAGACGGGCTGGTTGTTGCTGTGGGTTGAAGACAATTCCTGGCTGCTGGGCTGGTGCAAAGCGCTTATTGTGTGAGTCATCTCTAAAGCACTGCCAAGGAGCGTTGGCTTCCTCTGAGGATGAGGAAGGGTCTGTATTTATCTTTTGGTGTTGTAGGGACCTCCTCTTTTGGAAGAGGCTGAGTGTCTAAACAAGACCTGGAGGTATCCAGAGAATGTGAGGAGAAACATGGTCCAGCACCTGGGAGGTTCTTCCAGCTGCCCTGCAGCGAGTGGCTTGTGCCATTGGCTTCAACCAAACCCTGGGGCTTTCTGACATGCAGCACTCCAGTGTGGTCAGTCTCTGCACAGGCTGATGATTTCCTGCTTTTTTCTGTATGGGAACTTTCTGGAAATGAAATTAGATTTCAAAGCCTGTTAATGGAGCAAATAAAATTGGTCTGGTCAGTAACTGACAAACTTCATCCAAGAAATGGTCTCACCCACTCCGGGACCTTTTGTTTGGGTGCAGCCAGATGAGATTGTGGCACGTGTGTGAGTTTGTAACTGTCTCAGACACTCACTGGGCACCATTATGGACTAAATTGGGACAAATGCCCCGAACTTGTGTGTGTACAACTGGCTGCTGTGCTGGGGATGAGTTCCTTGGAGGTCAACTCCTTCTGTGGAGGAGAGAGAATTGTCTTCTGAGGGGCTGATACATCAGCACATCTTCCCAGGAAAGAAACAGGCATTTCCCCTGGAGCTGATGCCCCTTCATCTAAACAATGGATCTTTTTCCTCCCCAGAAATGGTCCAGAATTTGAAGCTCGAATTCGTCAGAATGAAATAAATAACCCCAAGTTCAATTTCTTGAATCCCAACGATCCTTACCATGCCTACTACCGGCACAAAGTCAGCGAGTTCAAGGAGGGTAAAGCACAGGAGCCCTCGGCTGCTATTCCCAAGGTCATGCAACAGCAGCAGAGTGCTCAGCAGCAGCTTCCACAGAAGGTGGGTGTTCATTATTGTTTGTACATGTGCAAAAAGACAGCGCTGAGAGGCCTGGAGCTGAGTGTCCGGGCTTGGTTTTGATGCAGACATGCACCCCCCAGTTGCTGATCACCCCAAGTTCTGTGTGAAACTGCAAGTTCTCTTGTTGGACTTGGTCTGTTTTAATTCTCTTGTGCAGTGACTAATGTGGTACTTACAGCAGTGACTGCTGGGACTGTCTGAGTTCAGGACTCTTTCCAGAGGCAAGTCCTTTAGGATCCCGTGGGTTCAGTTTGGGTTTGTTGCACGCACTGTTTTGTAGAAACTTTTAATTTATGTTCTTTTCTTTTTTCTCCTGCCAGAAGGATCAGCACTGGAGTGCAGAATGTTGCTGGCCTGGCTCAGCTGTGCCTTTGTCCATCGCGGCTGGAGCAGGGACACGCGCTTTGACATGCTTGGCAGGGCCAGCAGTCACTGCGTGTTATTGACCATCCTGGAGGGTGACAGCAAAGTGCTGAGAGTTTCCAGTTGAGTTTGCTGTTGGAGCAGCGTTTGATTGCTCACAGGCTAAATACAGATGTCCAGATACATCCTGTGGTACTGATTCTGCTCATCCGTGCAGCTGCCAGCATGTCTGGACTGATGCTGCTTTCACAGAATCACAGAATGTTGGGGATTGGAAGGGACCTCAAAAGATCATCCAGTAGTCCAATCCCCCTGCCAGAGCAGGAACCTAAATGAGATCACACAGGAAGGCGTCCAGGCGGGTCTTGAATGTCTCCAGAGAAGGAGACTCCACACCCTCCCTGGGCAGCCTGTCCCAGGGCTCTGTCACCCTCACTGGAAAGAAGTTTCTTCTCAAGTTGAAGCAGAACCTCTTCCCACAAGAGCTGAAGGAAGATTGGGCTCTCCCAGGTGCTCGGTAACAGTTTTGTTCCTCCACCCCTGAGCTGTCTCTGTTCTGCTCTGCAGGTGCAGGCCCAGGTGATCCAGGAGACAGTGGTTCCAAAAGAGCCACCTCCAGAATTTGAGTTCATTGCAGATCCTCCCTCCATCTCTGCCTTTGACTTGGATGTGGTGAAGCTCACGGCGCAGTTTGTGGCTCGGAACGGGCGGCAATTCTTGACGCAGCTGATGCAGAAAGAGCAGAGGAACTACCAGTTTGACTTCCTTCGCCCCCAGCACAGTCTCTTTAACTACTTCACAAAGCTGGTGGAACAGTACACAAAGGTACTCTTGGCAGTTGAGCTGTCAGTTCTTCAGCAGCAGCATTGATTTTTGAAGACTCCTGAAGCCCTACAAAACAGCCAGACTAGAACTACCTGCTGTTCTGGGAGTCCAGCCTAAAAATCTCGCTCTTGAAGTGGGTGTCTTGGGCATTGTTGGCAGCGTGCAGTGGGGTGTTGCTGAAATGTATCGGACTTTATTGTAATAGCAGTAACAGTTGTGGGTTTTTTCAATATTGAGGGTGGTTGGAAGGTTGAGAGGGAACTGTGCAAGTGTGGGCAATAAGTAGTAAGAAGGTTGCAACAGAATAAATGGACGGTAGCCCCCGGGGTCTGCTGATGCTTTTATCAGTGTGGAAATAGAATAGTTGCTTTTAAAGAGGCTTTAGGAAAAAGAATTGTCACCAACTGTCATGCACAATATGTTTCAGATCTTGATCCCACCGAAAGGCTTACTCCTCAAACTGAAGAAAGAGGCTGAAAATCCCAAGGAAGTCCTGGATCAGGTATTGCATGAGAAATTGCAGAACTGCTGAAGCATTTCAGTTGCATGTTGAATTTTTCCTCTTTCATATTTCTGGTTTCTTGGCAGCAAATACAGACATAGACTCCCAGACTGGTTTGGGTTGGAAGGGACCTTAAAGCTCATCCAGTCCCAACCCCCCTGCCAGCAGCAGGGACACCTTCCACTAGACCAGGTTGCTCAAAGCCTCATCCAGCCTGGCCGAGAACACTTCCAGGGAGGAGCAGCCACAGCTTCTCTGCCCAACCTGTTCCATACATACAGAGAATAAAACGGGTGGTGTCCCCTGTGGTCACTTGAACACGGGGAGCCCAAGCTTGCCTTTAAACCACTGGGTAGTGTTTGTGTTGGAGTAGTTTGTGTGGCACGTACAGGTAGATACTGCACAACACCGTTTCTAAGCGCTTTACAGAGTAGAATGTTTCCCTCTCAGACACTTTGCTGTGACATCTCAGTCACTTAGTCTTTCCAAGCTGTTCTTTATTACTTTGACTTCTGTCTTTGTCCCAAAGACTTGCTTTTGCTTTGGGAAGATGACGTTACCGGGTTGTAGTAAGTGTTGGTGAATTGTTCACCAGCTGTGAATCTTCAGTAGTACCCGAGTTGTGTCATACCCGATAGCTTGGTCTGCAGTTCCAGCTTTGGAAAACCACTTTAGAAAGCTGGTGCAGTACTTTGCTCAATAGGCAAACTGTAGTTTCTAAATTAAATACAAATATTTCTTTGTTATGCCAGGTCTGGAGTAGTGCTTGTCTAACTGCCCTCAAAGCGTTGGTAGCGTGACGCTTTGGATGCTGTAGAGATGACCGTGATGGATTTCCTGCCTGACATTTGGTGCTTGCTTTACGTCTGCCTGTGCAGGTGTATTACAGAGTGGAGTGGGCCAAGTTCCAGGAGCGAGAGAGAAAGAAGGAAGAGGAGGAGAAGGAAAAGGAGCGTGTTGCTTATGCCCAGATTGATTGGCATGACTTTGTGGTCGTGGAAACAGTTGACTTTCAGCCCAACGAGCAAGGTACTGAAGTTAAGTGTTGTAACCTATGTGAAACACTGCACCCTTTGAGCAGGGACTGTGTCCTGAAATGCCCTTTTTAGACAGACGTTGGGTTTTACACCGGCACATCCTCCAAAGATGAAAGCCAAAGGCTGTGAGTGACAGTGTGCAGGGCTGGTTTTTTTCTGGAGTTAGTCATGTTCTTCTTGCACAAAGTCCAGGACTGCACTAGTGTCCACTTTTCCACTTCTACCAGGACAGCAGAACTTGTCCCACTTTCTAGTGGGGCTTTCACCTATAAGTACCTTCATCTTCATGTGTCATGCTGATGTTGGTCTGTGCAGACTCCATCCGTTCCCTTTTTATATACCTTGTCTCCCAGGAGATTTTGATGCCACTGCTTTTCATTCAAGAAGCTGATATTTCTGTCTGTGCATTGAGCAACGAAATGGGAGAGAGAAACAGAAGCTCTGTTTTCTGTGTTGTAGGGAATTTCCCTCCTCCCACCACTCCAGAAGAGTTGGGAGCTCGAATCCTGATCCAGGAGCGTTATGAGAAGTTTGGGGAAAGCGAGGAGGTAGAGATGGAGGTGGAGTCAGATGAGGAAGATGAAAAGCAAGAGAAAACAGATGAACCCCCAGCCCAGCTGGACCAAGACACCCAAGTGCAGGATATGGATGAGGTAACTAGCCAGTAGAGTGGGCATTACCTTTGTCCCGTAAGGTTTGTGTGGTTTATGGTGCCCTTCATTTTCACTATGAGAATTTCCTCAGTTTCCTGAGGAAATGAGATTTTCTCCTGATAGAATTTCAAAATAACCTGTTTCTGCTGTAGTAGGTATTTTTAATATTTTCCATTACACTACAATTTCCAAGAGAGAAATCCAGTCATTTTGTCACCTAATGGTGTGGATTTTAGATTTCTGTCATCAAGCCTTTTGAGCTTTCTTCTGCGCAGAGCCTGGCACACTGAAAGATGAGTCATTTTAGACTCTTTCTCTACCCACTGCATGTAAGCTGTTTTTCTGGTAAGAGGGAACAGGAGCATGGTTAACTGTAAGCCCCTGCTCACTGTGCTGTGGTAATGTGGAAGCTGAGCAGTACTTGCTTCCTCTTCTGGTTCCATTGAATTCTAAATCATGATTATCCACAGGAACCACTGTAGCACAGGTGTCCAGAGGCAAAATAGCTCTCGTTGCTTTGAAGCTGCTTCATCAGTTCTTCCAGCGCTGCACAGGATTTTTATCCCTTTCTCAAATCTTCTTTGTTGATATTTAACTCCAGGAACTTGATTCTGATTTTCTTTTTTCCCCCCCTAAATAAGGGATCAGATGATGAAGATGAAGGTCAGAAGGTTCCTCCTCCTCCAGAGACCCCGATGCCACCACCCCTTCCTCCCACGCCAGATCAGGTCATTGTGCGGAAAGATTACGATCCCAAAGGTAAATCAGGCTGGTGAAGAAAAACTCTATTTCTTCCTGCCCCATCACAAAAGCGTTTGTTTCTAGGCAGCATCCTCTGATTTGTTTTTAACAATGTGGTTTTGTTTTTCCAGCCTCAAAACCATTACCACCCGCCCCAGCTCCAGATGAGTATCTCGTTTCCCCCATCACCGGAGAGAAAATTCCTGCTAGTAAAATGCAGGAACACATGCGAATTGGTCTCCTGGATCCTCGGTGGCTGGAGCAGCGCGATCGATCCATCCGTGAAAAGCAGAGCGATGATGAGGTCTACGCCCCAGGTCAGCCTGAGCGTCTGGCACAGCTTGTAAAACCCAGTTCCTAGTGGAGCTCTGTGAACTCTTAGCACACCTCTTCGCTCCCCCAGGGTCCCACCGATAAGGACTGTCTCAAATGCAGCTCTCTCTGATGTCCTTAGCGTGCTGATTACTACAGATTTATTGACAGTGACAGCCACAAGAACACAGGAAGGGGAAGAAAGAATAAAGGTCCTCAGAAAAAAAAAAAATGCAGTTCGTTGTCAGCTCTCTGAGAACATGAATGGTGCAAGTGAGAGTAATAATCGGAAATAAAGCTGCTGTGGATTTAGGGCCACTTGTAAATTTAAGCTATGTTAGATGCTGCTTGCCTTTTTTTATTTATAATACTAAAGCTAGTCCTGACAGAGCTCTAATAAAGATATTTTTTCTTTTAGGGGGAGTGAATGATTGTGTATAGGTTTTTTTAACATTTGTAGAATATTTTAAACATCAAAACCAGCATGAAATTGATGTTATTTGTAACACTTGTTAAGTAAGGAGAGATCTTTGCCATATAATTAATTCATTTTTCTATGGCAGCTGCTAGAACACGCACAGAAGATACAGGGCAGGTTTAAATGAGATATTAGGAAGAAGTTCTTCACTGTGAGGGTGGTGAGACACTGGAACAGGTTGGCCAGAGAAGCTGTGGCTGCTCCTCCCTGGAAGTGTTGAAGGCCAGGTTGGATGAGGCCTTGAGCAACCTGGTCTAGTGGAAGGTGTCCCTGCTGCTGGCAGGGGGGGGTTGGGACTGGATGAGCTTTAAGGTCCCTTCCAACCCAAACCAGTCTGGGAGTCTGTTCTATGATTACATGGATTCATTTGTCATTGGCACATTGAAGCTTTTCTATAAACTTAAAGGCAGAGAGCATTGGCTGCTGCTGACCTGCCAGCAGTTGCAGTCTCTTTCTAAAAAGAGCAGCACTCAGCCATTAGGGACCAAATAATTGAAAGATCATTAACAGAGGTTTGATCATGTTTGATTATATCACTTGAGATAAAAATTTTCTCTTTTTGCCTGCAGGTTTGGATATTGAAAGCAGCTTGAAGCAGCTGGCCGAGCGCCGTACTGATATCTTCGGTGTAGAAGAGACTGCCATTGGTAAAAAGATTGGTGAAGAAGAAATCCAGAAACCAGAGGAAAAGGTAGAGTGGAAACTGTTGGGTTTTTAACATATTCCTCTAGTATTATGAATGCTCAGAGACAGGAGTCTTTTGAACTTTGTTCGTGCTGTAAAGCTGCTCTCTTGATTTATTTGCAGCTCACATTGCAGTCTGGAGTTAATTCTGATTTATTTTATCCTCTCAGGTGACCTGGGATGGCCACTCGGGCAGCATGGCCCGCACACAACAGGCTGCTCAGGCCAATATTACTCTCCAAGAGCAAATCGAAGCGATCCATAAGGCCAAGGGACTGGTGCCAGAAGATGACAGCAAGGAGAAGATCGGTCCCAGCAAACCCAACGAAATCCCCCAGCCACCTCCTCCTTCGTCGGCATCAAATCCCCCAGCTAGCGCTCAGCCGATCACATCCGTGCCTCGTCCACCCACAGTGAGTGTTGGGGCTTCCAAGAGCAAATGAGTCTGGCTGTAGTTAATTAGAAGAGTCCTGATGAAGGTCAAGGGTTACAACAGCAGGGTGCTGGCTTACAAACAGATTTTGAGTGAAGTTCATGTTTCCAAATGACTCTTAAGCAATCAGAGTTCACTGTATTGAACTTACTGTTAAAAATGGCAAATAAGGCTTAGGTGGAGCTTCTCATCCTTAGAGGAACCAAAAAGACTTGGTCAGCTGGGCAGAGGGAGAACTTGGTCAGGGAGATCCTGGAAGAAGGGAGCATGGCTAACAAAGGAATGGGTGGGGCCCTTTTTTAGGTGTAAAAGGTGTGATGCAGAACAAAAGTAGCTGCAGGTAAGAAACATTCACAGGTGACTCACTTGCCCAGCGTTCCTGTCCCTGCCCTGCTGTGTGACTCTGAAATAGCTTCTTCATTAAGATTGCTGCGTGGATCAGGGTGTGATGCCTGAGAGGTGAGGGAAGGAAGAACCATTTAATCTGTTAATGAGGCTTCTGTACCGGTTTACAGGCAGCTTGGGCTGGCCTTGCAGTGAGCCTGCTGAGGTTGCCAGTGAGTTTTTGGCCAGCAGAAGTCCCCTGTGTGTTGCTCTGGTTACTTTAATCAGGGTTGTGAACAGCACTGAGGATTCCTGCATGTACCTGCTGAGAAAAATTCCCCTCTCTCTCCAGATGCCGCCTCCGGTCCGCGCTGCTGTAGTTTCTGCAGTTCCAGTCATGCCTCGGCCCCCGATGACTTCCGTGGTCCGTTTGCCTCCAGGATCCGTCATAGCCACCCCCATGCCACCAATAATCCACACCCCGCGCATCAATGTGGTCCCCATGCCCCCCTCTGCTCCTCCCATCATGAGCCCTCGCCCGCCTCCCATGATAGTACCAACAGGTCAGTCACTTCAGCTGTTTCTGGTTAATTGTCAGCTAGTTCCTGTGTAATGTGGGCCGGAGCTTTGATTCTTGTTTTCCCTCTTGTGCCTCTGATAATGGTGTGTAACTGGGATTGCAGACCCCAAGTCCCATCATTAAGAATTTTGGGGTGTATATGACTTACCTAGCAGTACCACTTTTGGTCTCGAGACTCCTCCTGCAGCGTGAAATACAGAGAATTCTCTCCCCCATTTTATTTCTGCGTCCCTGGGAGCCAGCCCACGTGAAGATTTAAGAATCCACACTGCTTTCCAGAGGGAACCAGAGTGAAGAGGAGCTGCCAGCGCCTCGCTGGCTGTTACAGCTTGTGTCAGAAGTTGCTGCTCTGGGAGGAAAAGCTGTTATCTGGCTCCTTTCCTCAGCAGCTTCATAGCATTAGGTGCTTTTAAGTTGAAAAGCACAATGTAAAAAACACGTCTTCCCTTTTTTTCCCCTCCCTTTTTTTTCTTTTCTGAGAGCGAGGGGCTGGCACCGCCACATGCCAAACTGAAAGCGTTTTATTTTAGCAAGATCTGCAGGAAGCTCTTACACCGCGTGTTGTCTCTTCCTGGACAGTTTCCCAATATGGGAGATCTCCTCACGTTTGAAGTTTGCACATTACTGTTGGTTGTGTTAACTTCCTGCGTGTACTGTGGCATTTCTTTTCAGCCTTTAGTGGTCTGAGAAGAGCTTTTGTGTGAGGCAGTGTCTGCTCTGTACTCAGTGGCTGACTGCAGGTTGTGTTATGTCCCCTCCATCCCATTTCAGCATTTGTTCCCGCACCTCCCGTGGCTCCGGTTCCTTCCCCAGCACCGATGCCTCCTGTTCACCCGCCGCCACCGATGGAGGATGAGCCAGTCTCCAAGAAACTGAAGAGTGAGGATAGCCTGATTCCAGAGGAGGAATTCCTGCGCAGGAACAAGGTACATGGGTGGGCTGGCTGCTTGTTGAGAAGCGCCAGAGTCCTGGCCCAGCTGGGCTGTTCAGCCGCCTCTCCCCAAAGATGTAAAACCAGTTTGCTACACGGAGGGGAGCTGATGTGCAGAAGTACTTTGCAAGGGAGTGATTCTCTGAGATGGCTCCTTCCCGCTGCCATTCCTGAGCAAACCCAGCTGCTTTATGTTGTGCTGGGAAGAGGGATGCAGCGCTGCACGCAGACGTGCAGTAAGATCGTTACTCCTCTTTCATTGAGGGTGGTGAGAGGAAGGTTTGTACTTAATATAAAGAAGAACTAAATCATAGAATCACAGACTGGTTTGAGTTGGGAGGGACCTTAAAGCTCATCTAGTTCCAACCCCCCTACCAGCAGCAGGGACACCTTCCACTAGACCAGGTTGCTCAAAGCCTCATCCAACCTGGCCTTCAACACTTCCAGGGAGGAGCAGCCACAGCTTCTCTGGCCAGCCTGGGACACTGTCTCACCACCCTCACAGCAAATATTGTCTTCCTCACATCTCATCTCCATCTCCCCTCTGCCACTTTCAAGCCATCACCCCTTGTTCTGTCATTAACTGCCCTTATAAAAAGTCCCTCCCCAGCTTTCTTGTAGGTCCCCTTCAGGTACTGGGAGGCCACTATAAGATCTCTAATTAAAGCTGATAATAAGCTTTGAAGCAGAGGAGTGCTGAGCTGGAGAGGCAAGGAGTTTTAATATATCAGTGTCAGCATGATGCTGTGGGAATGTGGTATATTCCATAACAACATGAACTAATTGTTCGACTGAATTCCCTCCTGAGGAGTTGCCGTCGTTGTGGGTCGGGCTCAGAGTCCTTTGAAAAGGCCGTACAGGTTTCCTGGGCATCAGAACCTGTCTCCTGTTTAATGCTCCATCCATTCACTCTGTAATACCCTGAATGTGTGTGGTGAATGGAATGCAAAAGGAGGGACTAAGGAGAGAAATCCAACTAAATGTTTTATTTTGGTCACTAAATGTTTTATTTTGGTGAAGTAACTTTCGCAGTGTTGAGGTAAATACATTTCCATCTGTTCACTAAGAATTAGAGATATGTGGCTATTTGGGAAATAAAGAATTTCTCTGGCACTGTGTGTCTATAAATAATTTGTCTGCTGCTCTTTTATCATCATCCCGAGCCTCCTTGCCTGTGAGAGACATTATCTTTGTTTTCTCTAGGGTCCAGTCACGGTCAAAGTCCAGGTTCCCAACATGCAGGACAAGACAGAATGGAAACTGAACGGCCAAGTGTTGGTTTTCACCCTGCCGCTCTCCGACCAGGCATGTAGCTTATTAACCCGCCCTCTCCCCCTTCTTGTTTTGCTTCCTTTGCTTTGAGGGTAGCAGTTGATCTGCATGGCAGGAGCTGTAAAACTCTGGATGTTCCCCACGCTGTAGCCTCTTGCCCAGCGAGGTTCCCTGAACTTGGGGAGTAGTGCTGCCTGTCTGCACAGTGTTGGGGGGAGAAAAAACCTGAGCAAGCTCTTTGGTTCTTCCTAGGTGTCTGTTATAAAGGTTAAGATCCACGAGGCTACAGGGATGCCAGCTGGGAAACAGAAGCTGCAGTACGAGGTGGGTAGAAACCCTTCCAATGCTGTTTTTTTACACACAGACTGACTTTTTACATGAAAAAATAGTAATGTCCCTACTGAGCTGTGGGGAAGAGCAGAGGGGATGTATTTCCTGTCTGTCCAGCACGACTGGTTACAGAGCTGTGCGCTGTTACAGCCGGACAGGCCTTTCATAGGTGGCATCAGCGGATCTTCACGTTGTCGCTGCTGCAGACGAGTCCTCTAAGCTTGATAGCTGACATCAACCTCTTTAATTTATTAGGGTGTTTTGACATTTAAATGCAGCAGTCTGCTCCCACTGATCTGTAATCTGGGCAAGAGTACCCTGGAACTCTGGCAGCTCAGAAAAGACTGTCTCCAAAACATGTTAGGGAGGATCTCTCTCTCTCTCTCTCTTCCTCTCAAGACGTTAGAAAGGCGTAGTTCCTTTTTAATAACTCGTTTCCAGTCATGCATGTGCACAGGCGCAACCTGCTGCCTAAGCTGTGAACTTTGTGCACTTGCCTCCTCAGGAGTTCATCTCTGGGCAGATACTCTGTTAACCCTTAGTGAGAAAGGAAGCTCATCTGGTTTTTATTTTTTAAGGGGGAAAAAAAAAAGGGGGGGGGTGGATCCTAAATAACTTGGGGTGACTGTCTTCATCTATATGTTTGCAGGGGTAGAGATTGTGGATTGTCTGTACTCTTGCCTCATTCCCAGCATACCCAACTCCTCCAGTCCCCATCTTTTGTGGCAGTGGGATCTCTCCAGGGACTTTCAAAGCCTGCAGCATTCTGTCATCACCCTGAACTGAGAGCAGGGCCGGGAGGGCTTCATCTGTCTGGGGTTTTGTGGGAAGGAAGCATTCAGATTCTGCTGTGACTGATTTTTGGTTTTGTTTTGTTTTTTTCCCTTTCTCCTCCCCTCAGGGCATCTTCATCAAGGATTCAAACTCCCTGGCTTATTACAACATGACGAGTGGCTCTCTGATTCACCTGGCACTCAAAGAAAGAGGAGGCAGAAAGAAATAGGAGCCCAGAGACATGAGGTGGCTGCGTTGCCACTGGTGTAACCCCAACCCTTGGAATCCTCTAGCCTAGTTTGGAAAAAAGAGACTGAACCCTGCGTTTCGGTGGTTGATGAGAGCGGGGAAGCTGATAGAGCCCTGAGTTGTGTAAATGTAGTGACCTAGTGTGTAACCACAGCAGTCTGTTAGTGATCCGTGCTTTGCTCAAGCGCTGGCTCTTCGTTCAGTTCCCTCGTGAAGCAGCATCGAGGCCGTGCCCAGCTTAGTCTGGATCCACCTCTGAGGGATTTACACTGACCAAGAACATCCTCTGCCTGACTACAGCGCTCACTGCTTCATTTAACCTTTTCCTAATTGAAAACTCCTTCTTTCTCAACATAATTATTAAAGCCCCTTGTTCTTTCTCTCTCTGATTTATCTGCAAGAGCCTCTCGCACTGACCCTGACTTGGAAATCTATCACAGGAGCTGTTCCTGGCGATAAGGGACATCTGAGTCTGCGGACACGGAACAGCTTCGCCCTGCTTCTGTACAGCCTGTGATTTGTTTTAATAAACACTCATGGCAGTGTGGGATTCTGTCTCTCGCGGCTCTCCTTCCTTGGGGTTTAGGTTTTTTGGGTGGAGATGTGCCTGGCTGCAGGGAAACGCGTTGGGGTTTTGTCATTAAGCACTTTACTGTAGAAAATCATTTTATTTTCTAGGAAAGGCTGCAAGAAAAGGGTTTTGTTAAAATTTCCGTAGTGCTCCACAGTTATTCCTGAACCTAACGCACAGAGATACAAACGCTTGTGTCTGGGGCCACAAAGATGCTGGGAACTTAGTGAGAATTTTATTGGAAACGTGTTTTATGCTGGGAAATGGGATTGCTGGACCTTCAGAGCTGCGTTGCACTTGGAGACAAATACCACAGAGTTAATGTACAGCGAGATAATTGGGGGCCAAGGAAGAGGCGGTTTTTGCTGCCCCAGCAGCTCTGTGGTTTGGGGACATCTGCTCTTTTGGGGTCATCCAAAGCTTTTGGGCCAATCTAAAGCCCTGGATTTATTACATTTATTTGTTTTAGCAATGGTCAGGTGTTACAGGAACATCCTGTTTACCTTGTTTTGCACGATTGAGCAGGAGGAAGAGCCCCCCTCCTGCCGCCTCCGCTGCAGGGAGCCCTGTCACTGTAGGGAAGTTGCCTGGCGCTGGCCCAGCCCAGGTGGCCGCTGGTCCCCTGGCTGCTGTGGCCATCTGCTGTCCCTGACTGATGCCCATGTGTCTGTGAGCGCTCCCACACTTGGTGACACAAAGGCAACGTGCTTCTGTCCCTGGTGTCGTGGGACGGTGTGTTTGGAGCGTCTCGGTGGGCATGGGCAGGGTGTTGGGGTGCCTGGTGCATGTGGGGTGCTCCCACCCTGCGGGAAGGTGCGATAGTGACACGTCCCTTTTGCTTTTAAAAATGACACAATAGGTACAATGTGGGAGTGAACAAAACAGGGCAGCGAGTGGCGCTTTCAGAGCTGATGAACGACACGAAAGCTCTGAAATGGAGAAGCCAGGTTTTCACACTCGCTGCAGGACCTGGACACGATGGGACTGTCCTGGAGGTCACCCAGCTCGGGATTTTCTAGGTGTGGTGCCCTGGGGGCTTCGCCCCGGGACG
>NW_010300764.1:0-853 GCF_000700745.2 Antrostomus carolinensis | reverse complement strand
GCTGAGCCCCGGGCTCAGTCCTCCAGCCGGGGGATTTCCCGCTAGAAACAGCCTGTGTGGAGCTTCACCAGCCTGGTCTATCTCAATAGGAGCGATGGATGTTGTAACAGACTCTGCCTGTGTCTGCCCAGCACAAAACAAGTGCTCTGCAGCCTTCCACTTCAGCCAGGGGGACCCACGGCCCTCGGGCTGCTGGAAAAATCTGGAAATCAGGTGGGTTGTTGCAGACTTTAATTAGAGCTTAATCCCCTCCGTCCCTTCCCGCTCTGAGAGGGGTCTTGGCTCTGATAAATCGCTGCTTTTTGCTGTTCAAGGGAGAAAATTCAGCACCGGGCTCCGGGCTGTGAGGAGCATCCGGAGGTGGGATGGAGCTCAGTGCCTCCCTCCCTGCGGGCATCACCTGGGGCGGGTCCCAGTGCTGTCACCTGGTCACTTACTGATCCTTTCGTGTTTTATTTTCAGAAGATCCGGGGCAGTTTCACCTGCTGGGGGTGACGGGGCCGTGGGTGGATGGGGAACCTCTGGCTGCAGGGAGCCGGGATCCTCAGGGATGGGGCAGGTTTGGGGTGCAATGTGCTTATAAACACAGTAACATCTGTGCCTTTGGCTTCAAACCATCGTGTGACTGGAGCACAGGGGAAATGGATCCTCCCAGTGCCCCATCCCAGTATGCCTCCCAGTGCAGCCCTCCTATGGTCCCAGTACGCAGGGGTGCAGCCTCCCTGGGGTCCCAGCGCAGCCCCAGTGCGGTTCTGGTGCAGCCCCGCCGTGGGCTCAGACCGCTCCCAGTCCGGGACTGGTCCCAGTGCGGACCCCGACCCAGTCCAGGCCCGGTCCTGGTCCCAGCGCTGGC
>NW_010300763.1:0-17763 GCF_000700745.2 Antrostomus carolinensis | reverse complement strand
AAAAAAATATGATAAGAATTTTTTAATTTAAATTAAAAGAAAGGGAAAAATGAAGAATATACCAGCTGACATCTTCAAGAACAGCGAATACTCCCAACATTTAAGAATGCCACCCAAAAGGATTGGAGTGCCTTAGAGATCTTCCCTTTATCCTTGATCATTTCTAGTATGAGACAAGATAAGCTGAAAAAAAAAAAGGACTTATTTTTTTATTTTTTTATATAATAAATTAAAAAATAATAATTTTTAAAACCCTCACCTGTATCAAGCTAACACTTTGGCTGATCCCAAGTGATTTCTTTATTGTTCGTGTGTGTGCTTAAGCTGATAATTCAGCACACACTTCTGGCTACCGTTTTGCTCCTACGTATTCAGGCTGCATTAAAACAACAAAGTCCACATCTAGAGGACCTCTGTTTTCCCAGAATAAGCAGATGCATCTCAGATGCTCATCCAGATTTAGAACTACCCTCTCTCTTCAAGCAGAAACGCTCATTCACAATTCATTCATTTATTCACTAAGGTGGGAAGGGATTCTCCCACAAACCACCCACACAGATGCATTTTCAGAGACTAATATACCTGACCCCAGGGGTTTACAACTGCTCAGGCAGGTAGTTCAGGTGGAATTGCTCTCCACTCATTTAGTGTGGCTACCTACATCGCGTCTCATCACCTCTTGGTGGAAGGCAATAGATACTGTTCGGGAGTGTTACATTTTATCCTAACAGAGACATCTAAAATAGACCAGATTAATTACACCCTAACAGTGCCTCTTTCTCTTTACTCATTTTGAAGGGTGCATGAGGGATCCCCTGTACTCCTTACTATAGACAACTACGTTTGTTTAGAGGAATTGCACACTTATCGACTATGCCATACTTGGTTAAGCTCTGAAGAAATGAAAATTCATTATGAGAAACAAGGCCATGAACTGTGCTGGGAAATGTTCAAATCCCACAGTAAAGCAAATCCATTTGTAACCTTGTATTCCGTAAATTCATCTAAATTGTTAATCATAGTTTATATAACCTTGTAACTAGAATTAGCAAATGCTGTGAATTACTGGCTCTTGTTTGATATCAGGCACAAGGTAATGAGTCCTTCCAAGCTAATAATTAGCTTGGAGGCCCTGGCCATGCTAGAACTTTATCTTTTCAGGAAAGTCATGACACCATCATATTTACCTAAAAGAAGTATCTTCTCTTTCTAAGGTGGTAAAAATCCATAGTTTTCTTACACTCAATAAAGACTGAGAATTTCAAAATATACTCTTAATGTTTTCAGTGCTATCAATTTTCTGAATTTCTTTTTTCTTCAAAACCTTCTGCAACAAATTATGACTTCTTTTTTATACTGATCCTAATAATTGTGCATTAGCCTCCCATGCTTCTATTTACATGTATATTTATTGTCTTCTACAGCTGTTACATTGACTCCAGCAATTTTTGTTCAGAGGGTTTTTCTGATTTTCTGAACTGCTCTGCACCACTCATCTCCAATGTCTTCCTGTAATTTAATTCCTTCTTAAAGCTTACAAATCTGCAAATTTGTATCAGGAAAATAGCACAATCTCTCTTTTTTTCTAGTCTTGAATCAAAAGATTGCCCACAGCCTGAAGCACAAGAAAGGATGAAAACCTTATATTGTTCGTGCTTTTCTTTCATGGAGTTCTCTAACAAAGAAGTCGTTAGAGGAACACAACCCAGGTTTCTTGGGTCTTTCCACTCTGATATTTTAATATTTAAGATTTAGGCACTCTGATTCAGCAGTAGAGCAAGTAAAAGACTTGCTTCCATATCCAAGCTGAGTTATAAGATTGTAATAAGTCCATAGGTAAAATCTTTTAAATATAAAGACATGGGTAAATGGATAAATTTATCTATGGGCAAATGAATTAATCCATAGAATGTTATTAATTTTGATTTTATTTTTATCCAGTGATTGTCTAATGCAAAACACACAAAGAGTCTTAAGAACCCATTATTGCAGCGGTGTAAGATTGTATAAGGTCACTATAAGATTATTTTAGCTTTAGAAAATGCATGCCCTATAGGTGAGCTGTGCTTAGTTGAACATAGTTAAGTATTTGTGATCTGATTTCTTGGTTTCTCTATTCCATCACCATGTGGCTCTTCATTAATTACTGACTCCATTGGTATCAATGGGATTTTGTTATTTCACTGTGTCTCTCCTTCATTCCAGCCAAGCACAGTAAGCCCAGCTGTGTCATGTATGATGACAGCTTCTTCCCAAAAGCTGGCAGAAAGGGAAATATGAGAGTGGTTCAATGGCTTTTTTTTTTTGCCCTCCAGAGTTGATAACTCAACCCTGAAGTGGTCAAGTAATGAAGCCCCTCTAGCCCTTGCCAACACAGACATCTGGGAGGGCAATTTAATAAACTTTATGTCCTCCAGGAAATCTAGCTATGAAGGTAACAGCAGCTTTTAAAAAGATATTTCCTTGATCATAGAGAATCCATTACAGATTTGAGAGTTTATTTTTTAAGCTCAGTAACCATACATTCTTAACACTTTACACCTTGTAAATACCAGACAAAAATAATATACTTAATCTTATTCTTATTTTCTAAAAGGATTTTTTTTTCAAGACAGAATCCTGCAGCAATATTATAAATGCCATACAAAAGTCCTGTACTGCTATTAGTAGCCCTCTTGTAACAACTGCTAGTGCTTCACTCATTAGGACTCTCAGTATATGTATGTATGTAAATGTCTAGAACATTATTGTCCCAAGGAAGGATACTACCAGAAAAAGCAGAGCCTACTACCTCTTTGTGTAATTATTTCAAAGTAGCTCTGCTGTTATTGAAGTATTGAGGGTGTTACAGTGCATTACAATGTACATTTGAGTCTATTTTTTAGAGGCCAGAGATATTACAAACTGCCGGCAAAGCCCAGCGCGTTTTGAGACTTCCCCAAGTGATTGAAAACAAAATGATAGACCTTACAGAAAGACATTTTCATTAATGCATTTAAGCAATAAGCAGAAGAGAGTCAAGAAAAAAGTGACTTTTAAAATCAAATTACAACAAATTGCTCCATTATTTTATACTCTCTAAATTGCAACATAATTCCACTGAAGATTTAAAAAAAAGCTTCAAGATTGCTAGAAAAATGAGGTGCTTTATGTATAGCTCCTTCATTCCAGCCCAATAATTGGGACATTTTAAAAAGAAAAATCAGTCAGCATTTGAAAGTTTTACAGTAGTTATGTCAAATCAGAATTTTGTGACAAGGCTTGACTAAGTAACTGCTGTGTTTCCATTACTGTGCAGGAACTGATCAGGGAAGAAGATTTAATGAGCCATTAGTATTTTGTATTTTTTTGACATTCAGTAAGAGCTGTCAGAGTTTACTGTTGCATACTAATACTTCCATGTCCTTAGGCTATACATGGTTGTTGGAAAATGCTGCGAAACTCACCTTTCCTGGTTGCAAGAAGATGTAATTTTAGGAGCCATTCCAAATAAAAGATTTTTACAAAATAAAACAGAAATTAGGCAAGACTGAGATCTCAGTCCTGTTGTTTTGTCCTTCTTTGCCTTTGGACCTGCTGGCAAACAATCAAAAGCCACAAGGCGGAACACCAAGATCCACAGTGTTGGGTAATCATATTCTTCTTGCTGCATCCTGATCACCCTCCCCACTTGCCTGACCTCAAAACGGCAAGCTGCTGGGAGATAAGTGACTATGGGTGGGAAGTGACAGCTGGCATTAGTGTGTACCTGCTGCTCACTATCCACCTCTACAACTTCAGCTTAGTTTTGCTCACCTTGTGTCAACAGGAATCCAGCTTCCTCATAAAGAGAGAACATGTTTTGAAATTCCCTGTATTGGACCCTAAATAAATGCCAGCAATCTCTTTTTCCTGTGTAACTAGTGCATACTCTGGCTATGGTTTACTCTCTTACAATCTCCAGCTGCATTTGCCAGTGAATTAGACTGCTTTCAGACTAATCAAAAAGCCAATATACTCCTATTGCCTTTTAAAGGTTAACGTGCAATCAAAGAGCAGAGCTGAAAGCAGACACCTACAGAGAACTAAGGCCAATTAAGCCCACAGAATCCTCTAGGTTGCTTTTTTGACTTTCAAGATATTAGTTCATTGACAGGTTAAAGATTCACCTTTTCTCTCTTTTTTCCTCACCTTTTCTATTCTTCCTCTGCTTCACGACCTCCAGTCACTGCCTAATTTAATTTCTGTTCACCTTTCCAAAGTCAGACTTAAACTCAAGGGCAGGCCTTGATGGCAAGACTCCTTTCTGCATGCCAGAGGCATGTGAGGGTTTCTTCCTTACTTAAGAATGTGAAAAAGCTGCTTTGGTTATGTGCCAACAGCATCTGATGCTCTGTGCTCCATTTTCACAGCCTGTCCCCTATGCAACCTCAGTGCTTTTGTGTCTTTAGAGACTGTAATGAGACCTGCAGCCATTGCTCTTGTAACTGTTCTTGTTTCTCTCCAGAAAATAAAATAGGAATTAAAAGTTATATATATTCATAATCTCAGAAAAAATAACCCACTCTTGGAAGCATACACACACAGGCAGAGTTGCACAGTGCTTACTTTCACAGTAATGCAGGCTTGCAGTATCAGATCTTCCGTACCATAACTGCCAACCTTATTGAACTCCTGTATTGGCTTTATCTGGCCTTGGAACGGTTTAGTCAAAGCACTTAATTTTTAAAAAATGTTTCCTAACTCTGAGAAGTCAAGAAGATTGTTTACTGAGAGGTGGGTCAGACAGCTGTGTACTCACCAAAGAGTGGGAGACATCCTTATGAGGTTATCAGGTTTGTTCTTAGCATCTTCATGGAAGTTCAAGGGAGACAAGAACAATATGCAAATACACACCAGTTGAATAAGTACCATTATTCCAGCTTCAGCTCTTCTGAGTTACATTTTACATATCTCTTCTTTTTTCTTCATCTTCTTCAATCTTTAATACTATATTTCCCATATTCATGCCTAGGAACAAGTGTCAAACAGCATCTTGAGTCCTACAAAGACTAAATGGCAGAAAGAAAGAGGCATGGGATCTTTCACTATCTTCTGCCCCCTCACAGGACTTTCTTAAATCAAATATAATCTGTATTCTTCTTAATACAGAAATTTATTTGGCCCTTTTGCATAGATCCTTTTATTTTAATTATACTAAAGCACTATGGGAGGAAGACTGAGCATATTAGAGAACAAGTAATGATGGATTAGTATGTTTTATGAACTCTCACAAAAATCAGTACCAGAAAGCGTTGTGAAAAACTTTTAATGAAAAGGGATTATGAAGTAGCCAACATTTAGGTTCTGTCTGGACCCACCTCATGTTTTCAGTGTTTAAAAGGGCTACCCCCCCAAAAAAACCTCACCATAGAGGTGAACACCAGAGCAATATCTTATTAATTATCTAAACAAACTTGCTATAAACACGTGAAATAATCTGATATGAAGTAAAATAAATCAAGTCCAGTATATTTGACATTTTATTTTCTCCTGTGTACAAGGGCCCTTTTTTAAAAAAAAAAAATTAAAGCTGAGTCTGGGCTAAAATACATAGGTGTTTCTCTTTTACTGATGTAAGAACATACTTAACTCAAATACTTAATACACCATACACTGCTAAATTCTGTACCATACCTTTAACACTTTAGAGCCAGGTTTACATTTCATAAAATCTTTTCTGCATGGTAACATTGATCAGGCTAACCAAAAAGTAAGGGGGGGAAAAAAAGGAGTTAGCTGTATGTACGTATGGGCGCACCAGTTGTTGGGTACACCGCAATTTGAGAGACAGTGTCCATCTACCTATCCAGTCCACTTACAGAAACCCTGGTCTTCCTCAGGTAGGTGCTGGGAGGAATGCATACATGTGGGGAACTTTTGTCTAAAGTCATACCAAGGAATTCTGTCCCCATTGAATTCGGGAGAGATGCTGACTCATAAGATGAAAAGGACAAAAGTAGCCAGAAGGAGGGAATGAACTATTCCCCAAGTTCACAAGAGCAAGCTGGTTCCTCTGTCCTGCTCTAAGTCAAGCAACCACACATTGTGGTAGGAAACTGGGGCTCCAGAAGACTGCGGTATTCTTTCTGCACTACTAAAACCAGCTTCCTAATGCACTGTGGTACTTAAAGATGAGGAAGGTATCCTTCCATCTCCTGCCAGAACAGGATGAAAGAATAGATCGATATTCCTGCAGCATGCACAGGCAGTATCAGCTGCTTCTTTACCACAACCATAGCAGGCTGGTGTCTCCATGAGTTAGCAACATAAGGTGAGAATCTCCAAGCCTTTAGGTTGTTGGGATGGTTTCAGATCCAGAGCCTGGATGCTGTCCAGGTTCCCTCAGAAGACTTTCACACAGTCCTTCATGAATTATTCTGCACACCTCAGCACCAAATTTCCTTGTCGGCCAGCCAAGAAAGTATAGTTGACTTCTGGAACTATCTTACCAACAAGGAAGAAGACAGGGATAAAAATATTATCTTCCCTATAATTGGTTGCTTTATTTGCAATAGACTGCTGGAGGATTGATATCCAGCAGATGACAGAGCTATGAATATTATCAGGGACCGCTTACTCCCCCAGCTTTCCCTGCTTTTCATTAGCTTGCACTGTCCAGTTTCCCTGCACTTTGCCAACAAACCTCCAGGTGGCTGGAGTGTGATCAGGGTGAAGGAAAGCAAGGCAAAATACCTACTCTGCAAGTGGGCCTAGATGTGGTTTCCATTGCTTCACATTTCCTGGATATGTCTACATACGTGTTTTCATTAAAATCTGGAATGGGCTTTTGAGGGAAATATCCCAGCTGCCTGAGCTCCTCACATCTTGGTTCTCTTTGTGGAACTGTTTGAAGTACATGAACAGGATGACATTTGGATTAAATTAACCTGAAAGCTATGCTCTCTTGGAGAATGCCTAACGTGTTCCAACCTTTCTGGGCATCGAGTCTCCGGGGTCAGGCAACAGCTAGTCCAGAGTACTCCTCAGTACACATATAAGGGGAGTGTCAAGTCCTTGCCATCAAACGTTGTGCCATCCTGATCAATTCCTCTTGTACCACACCACTTGCTAATAGACCTCTGGCAGCTACCACAGTACCTAGAAGCTACTCATAAGTACAGAATCCATCTTCTGAAATGAGATACAGGCTGTGACAGATGTCTCATTTAGGACAGCACATTACATAGATTAATTCCTCTAGATGATAAAGATCGTCACTCCATTCTGTTAAAGGTAATTTATATGCCTGTAATTTTTTAAAAAAAGATAAAGTGACTGGTAACAATATATTCCCTCGTCATTCTACTGCCCAAATTCAAGCAAACACTATAAAACTACCAAAAACTCTTAAGACAACTTTTTTACTCTGAGTCCTCAAGCGCCCTCCAGCATTTGCAAGCACATTGAATTCTTGTTTTGCCAAGACTTCTGAGGAGTGCACATCAATGTTTTGCTCAGCCTGGTCTACTCACTGCCTCCGTTTATTGCCTAGGGAACAGATCTTGAAACTTTCTTATCAGCCATTGTCTGCACACAGTCATGCCCTGGTGAGACCCCCCCTGGAGTACTGCATCCAGATCTGGAGTCCTCAGTACAAGAAAGACATGGACCTGTTTGGAGCAGGTCCAAAGGAGGGCCACAAAAATGATCAGAGGGCTGGAGCACCTCTCCTATGAAGAAGGGCTGAGAGAATTGGGATTGTTCAGGCTGGAGATGCCTTTCAGTACTTCAAGGGGACCTATAAGAAAGATGACGACAGACTTTTTAGCAAGGCCTGTAGTGATAGGACAAGGGGCAGTGGTTTTAAACTGAAAGAGGGCAGATTTAGACGGAAGGAAGACATTTTTTACAATGAGGGTGGTGAAACACTGGCACAGGTTGCCCAGAGAGGTGGTAGAAGCCCCATCCCTGGAAATATTCAAGGTCAGGTTGGATGGGGCCCTGAGCAACCTGATCTAGTTGAAGATGTCCCTGCTCACTGCAGGGGGGTTGGACTAAATGACCTTTAAAGGCCCCTTCCAAGCCAAACCATTCTGTGATTTTATGATTCCATGATTCCATTATCCTCTTGCTGACTGACCCAAATCATTTGCAGTGCAGAGCAACTTTCTCCCATTATATATTTTAAGTAGATCCACTGGTCACTGATTAAAAAAAAGTGCATTTTGCTTTATAAATGTCTATTTAAAACACCACC
Source organism: Antrostomus carolinensis (assembly GCF_000700745.2). NCBI lineage: Eukaryota > Metazoa > Chordata > Aves > Caprimulgiformes > Caprimulgidae > Antrostomus > Antrostomus carolinensis. The sequence continues at coordinate 9,545 of NW_010300763.1, read as the reverse complement.
AGTGCTGATAATTGCAGTGCTCTATTCATATCTTTCCAAGGCACCCTGAGTTCATACAAGTATCTCCATCAGTCTGCTCTTCTGCTATGGCAGGTCTGTGGTCCCCAGACCCTTAAGCATACAGGAGAAGTCCAAACCTGCCCACAAGTGACAAAGTGGAAGTACCTCAGGGCCAGGACCACTGAAGAATTTTAGGTGACTTTAAGGTCAATGTTTAAGGGGCTGAGGAAGTCACATGTCTTCAGGACCAAGTGGGGACTGAGAAGTGACATTCAAAGTCAAGGTTCAACTCAGTCACATAATTTCTACAGTAGGTGCCTGTTTCTTTTTTAGTACATCTGGACTTGAAGCACTGAACCTTTGAATGCTGTATGAAGAAATACATCATTGGTCTTTAAGAATTTTTTGTAATACTTCGCTAAAATCTCACACATAATAGTTCCAGAAGGCTTTAAAATTACTGCTTAAGCTTCACTTCAGTTTCTATTGCCAGGAAGCTCCAGTGACTTAATTAGATAAATCCACCCGTAGTTAATCTAGAAATAGAACCTGTATAAACAGCAGAAACTTAGGATTGTGATTAATATAGTAAATGTAATTCTGACATGTAATTTAAATTATATGTAAGTCATATCATAAATCCGTAAATGCTTCTGAAGTCTGTAGGCTTCTTGCCAGCATTAATTTTGGTAGAAAGTAAGAAATAATTCTTCAGTGTTTGATTGCTTTTCGAACTCCAGGTCTGATATACTCTTCAAAAATCTGCCCCAGTCTGCCTTCTTGTAATATTCAGTAAAGCTTAAAAATAAAATTTTATGCCCATGTATGGATTACTTACATAGGTGAAGCTATTTCCATGGTTACAGCTTTTTGCTAAGACAGACTGTAGCAACAGTTGTATTCAACTACCTTAACACTGACTTATGAAAACATTGAATATTAAATATTGAAAATACAAACTTTGAATTATTTTTCATTATATAATACATACAAACATGCATTGAAAAATATTCCCATGAAGCAGACCCCCCATGTAAATCACTCAGAGAAAAACTGATTCCACATTTCATGAATGTGTAAATCTAAAGCAAAAAGTCATAGAAATGTTGTTAAATCACAAACACTGCTTAATAAAGATTACTAATACTACATTGGATGTCTGATGCAGAACAGACTCCTACTTGTGCCCTTTTACTCAGCATGGTCATGACTGAAGTTTGTGCCATATCAGAATCATGGGATAAAGCATTAAACTATTTTATGCATTGGTCCTAATATGGAACCATGATGCAGTTATCCATTGTTAGGAGTGTAAATTATCAGTCTGGAGTTTAAACTAGTTGAAGGTGACTAACCCAGGAGATGTCAGGATGAGGCAGATCATAGAAACGAGTCATAGAATGGTTTGGGTTGGAAGGAATCTTTGAAGATCAAAGAAGATAGAATCTTCTCTGGTCAGCAGTGATAAGCCAATATTGACTGAGTTATTTTCAGATTTGTGGCTAAAAAATGGAGTTTCATTGACTGTGCTTGACTGTGCTCAGATATCATGGGTTTAGGTTTTAAGATATCAGCTGGATTTAGCATCTTCAGAACTCTAAGATATAACTGAAGTTTCTGACAAGCACAAACTTATTTTAAATCCTAGTTTTAATGAAGTAACTGCAAAAAAAGGAAGAACTGCAGCAGTCTGAGTAAATTAAACCCATCAGACAGCTACATCAGGACTGTGTGTGAAATAATTTCATTCCTTTAGCATGTGATCAGCAGTCAACATCAAGACTCACTATCTGATGCATACCTAGTGAAGGACCCACTGGGGTACAGCCCTCCACTCGCCCAGATCGGCAGCTGTTGAGGACGCGTGGAGCCAACACAGCATTGGCTGGGAGTGTGTGCACAGACACCTGCACACACACACACACGCACCTTCCCCCCACCACCATGTTACCAAAAGACATGGGGTGAGCGCATGCAGACCTGGGAATGGGGACACATGTCTGCCTTCTGCATTATAGATGAAGCCCGCATTATTTTATATGTCCAGGGAATGTACAGAATAGAGAAGGTAACATGGATGTTACACCATTTGATTGATTTTCTCTAGCCTTAATTCACCTGTTTAATGTTGGCTGATAATAGTGTAAAATTTATGCTGGTGTCATTGGGAAGGGTGAGCCAATATACAAGAACAAAACCCAGTAGCTATCAACTCTGATCCAGCGGTGTTCCCAGTGCCTGCAGACGAAGCAGTTCTAGGTAATGGTCAAAAGAAGCAATATAATCACTAGCTTGTTGCTGAGCTTGAATTTTTTCTTTCCTACTCATAATTTTTTAATTAGTACTTCAGTCTCTGCTACTTATCGTGGAAATGATACCAAAATTCTGAGGAAGCAAGGCCTTATCTCTTTGGAAAATAAAAATAATTATTCCTGCACAGCTGACCCTACGAGGTGATTACTCAGCTAACACGGTACCTTCCTGCCATCTTGTGGCACTGTAGGGTTTGCACCTTTCTGTTATATTGCATAATTTTTATTTCAAAGTCATTTTGTTTTAAGTTTCAAATGCCATCTAGTTAAACAACACACATGCACATTGAGTGAAATCTTGGTCTGACTGATAGTGTAAAAACTCTTGTTGATTAAAAATCTTCCAGACTGTACTAATTGTATTAATTTCAATATCTTATTATGTAAAAAAATGAAAATAAATTCAAACTAAATAATGTAAAAATAGGTTTCAGTTTGAAAGAATAAATTACTGTTAAACTGAAATAATCTGAAGCTATCTCTGAAATAATACCTTGCATTTGTATTATGAATTCATCTCTATTTTTCCTTTGGGATACCTCCTTTTTCAAGTCTGCCTGAAGAAAAAAGCAGCTGCATCTTTTATGTGACTTCAGGCGAGATCCTTGTTCAAGGTTACTTATTTTTTAAAAATAAAGAAACAGATGAGAATGTGCTACTGTCAGATTTCCTGCTCCTGCTTTCAGGCTGGAATCACCAACTCGATCTTTGAGCATGGATGCACCACGAGGAGTTAATATCAAAGCGCCAGCTGGGAATATTGAAGCGCTTTCCCAGATGGATATCAAACTACACAGCAGTGATGGTGTGGTGAGTACAAGCCCTTCTGTTTCTACCACTATGGTTGATCTTGCTGTCTGAGTGTAACTAAACTTCAGGTCTTTTTTTCAAGTTCTGTTAATTTAATTCCTTAGATTTTAGGAGACAGGATATTAAAATTAATAGTGTTAATAATAAGACTTTCATTTATGGGTCAGATTAAATAATATGACCAATTGACTCTTCCTCTGCTGAGGAAGAGGATAGGCAGCTTATCCCTCTCCCCTGTTCCAGTGTCTGTCAAGAGCCCAGGCCTAAGAGCGGCTTTGTATACATAACAAGACTGGGTAGAAGGCTATTAAACCTCTGCCTCGGCAAAGTCAAGTTGTTTCATGGGACACTATTGCTTTATTATCTCTAACAAGCCCTTTTTTCCTGCTTTCTCCCATGCAGCTTTTGCTTGATGCTGAAACTGTGCGACTGCCCAGATTGCCTGAGGGTACAAGGGGTGGATCCGGTATTTCTCAGGGGCTTTATGAAATCTGCGTGTGTCCAGACGGAAAGCTCTACTTGTCTGTGGCTGGCGTGGGCTCCACTTGCCAAGAATACAGCCGTGTCTGCCAGTGAGGCACCAGAAAAGGCTGCACACCCCCTTGCTAGTCTGGGTTTTATATTACTGCTAAAAAGCATTATCAAAAGCAGATTTTTCAGAATTTTAAAAATAAAGTACTTCACTTTAGGAAACAGGATACAGATTGTATCTACAATTCTGGACAACAGGGTGAAAGGGGAAGAAGAGCACAAATTACATTTCAACTTCAGAAGAATGACTTGAATCAAATGGTATCTTCTGTCAGTAACACTTTGAAAACAGCCTTACAGAGAGCATAAAAAAAATAAATAAAAGGAATGCGTTTCCTTGCTGAACTATTATTCAGTCAGATGATTATGTCATTGTTAATGTTTTTGAGCTCCATGGTTTTTTTCTCTCACTACATGTAAACACTTAGTGCATTAGTGGGTGAAATTAAATTGAGGGAACTAGTTGAACTATTTGTTAAGACAAAGCATTGTTTAGGGAATTCAGAAAGTGCCGGTAAATGGTCTATGCAATTTTGTTGTTGCAATAACACAAGATATGAAAAATGTGGTATTTATATAAGTTCTGTGTAAAAGGTGTTGATTTGCTAATAGCTTTCTATTTTAATTTGGCAACATATATCATGATTTGCTTATTATTGAGATTCATATAAAAACAACTAATACAAAAAGCTCCAGGAGTCATTTACACCTCTCTGTGTCTCAAATCTGTTCACTACACAACAGAGAAATATGTTAGTATATTTTATAATAGCAATAGTTTGTTGTACTGCCTGTACCACTGTACTCATTTAAACCCTTTTATATTTTAGGACATGCTAATTCAACAAGGCAATTTGTCTGCCAGCTGGACTAGTAAAAAGAAAAATATCTTTAATGTGGCTCCAGATTGTCTGACACAAGGAACTGTTTGGGCGGTGGGAAAAAAAATCTTTTTTGCAGCCCACAGGATTCAATTAAGAGGTCTATTTCATTTCCATCTGCAGCTGTCGACTGATATTTCTGATACTGTCAGAGTGCAACTCCATCACAAATGGAGAAAGTAAAACTACTCTTCATTATTTTTTACATTAAGACTTTGGATACAAAGTAAATGCTCACCAGAGTTGAAAAACCATTTATTGACCTTGTAGAGAAACACAACTGCAGACCCATTCCCCTGTACAGTGTTGCACTAAATAAATTGTTTGCACACCTCAGGGTAGCAGGATTTGTATTTAATAGTCTATTGTTTAAACCTCATGGATTTTTAACTCCTTTGATGCTGTTTTGTATATATTTGATGATCTTATTACCCAGGTAGGAGCTGCTATCACATAGTGCCTTGGTGACTATTTACAGAAAGATTGTAACCTGTAATCATTATTAAACCACAGAATGTCCATCCTTTAGAGAAAAGAACCATCATCCTTAAAGCAGGAGAATCAGAACAAAAAAATGACTAAGACTATGCCTTTTTTAAACCTGTTACTTCAGCTCTGGTGGACAAGTGAAGAAGCCCCCCACTCAATTTTGATCACAGATACTCACAGAAGACTGAGTTTAGAAAGCTCCCAGTTAACAGAATCCACTATTATTGTGGTAAAGCGCTGGGCAGTCCCTGCCCCAAGGGCCACTTTTGTAATTATCCAACGAGAATAATGTACAATACTGAAATTGCCCTTCATTAGCAGGGTGGAGCCCTCAGAAATTAATGCAAACTAGAAAAGTTTCCATAGGAAGAGTAGGAGACATGCATAAACTGAGCGTCAGGCAAAGGAGCCAAGTGAATCAAGGTCTCCCATGTTATTTGGAGAGTGTTCTGATTGCTAACACATTGCCCAAGGAAGAAGTAGGAACCCATACAGCTTCTTTTTCTGAAGTTCCCTTTTCCTGGGCTTAGACATCTACCTTCAGGACTGAGTCCAGGGCCATTGGCCCTAAAGAGAAGACTGTGTATCTCTACAACTGTATCTCTCAACTATGTCTCTCTGTATGTCTCAACTATATATCTCTCTCTACAACTTAGCCCTCAGCTGAAGCAGGCTTTAACAGAATCCTGTCTTCATCATTCCTTTAAAGTCAGTTTAGGTGGTTACAACTCCATGTGCAAGGTTTGGAAACCAAATTATGAGCAGACTTAGTTTATTCATTGGATAGGAAGTATGAATATTAAAATAAAGGACAGCAAATTCCATTGCATGTGTCAATGTGCCACAAGTAACCTGGAGTAACAGTCTTTTACAGATGTAGTACAACAGCAAAACCGGAACTTCAAGTCCTTAGAGAATTCGGCCACTATCTAGTTTCAAAGGCATTTGAATTGTCATCATACGTATGTTTCTGACATCAAGGAACATATGTCCACTTCCATGTGGTACCAAACTACTCATTCAGCTAATCTAATCCCTAAATGTTAGCACAGTAAATAAGTACGTTAGTTACAATCTGCCTATTCCGCTGGCAGTGGAAACATAGCATCTTAAATTAAACGTTTTAAGCTTTTGTTTTGGAGGCACATTTTCAAATGTGATTTGCCAGTTAATACAAAGCAAGGGATTGAATCCAGGTTTTCCATATATCACAAGAGGAACCTAACGCTTAAACTACTGGGTATTTGGAAGGCACTTCTGTTGTAACTTCTTGTATTGAAGTTGATCTGGTTTAGTTAACATTTTTACAAAGCTGTGGCAGACAGTTAGCAAAATCAGGGTGCAGTTCCCTGGCTAGTAACACTACTAAGGATTATGGCACCTCATTTAGACATTGCAACAAATACTACCTTTCTTGTGGAGATAATCCTTTCACAGGTGAAATTCTGAGTCGTACTGAAAACTAAACAGGTCTGCTGTATCCTCAGCTCTGCCATCATCCAAATCACAACTTGCCCCCCTTCATTGTTTAAATTTAATTCTTCTTTTCATTATGCTACAAAATTGACATTGAAAGAAAATATAGTTGCATTATGTAAATTGTGCAGGTTTTTTGAAGCAGGGATGGCAACTTCTCATCACTGAAGAATATTTGGGGGATTTTTTTTTTATTTATTTTTAGTTGTGGTTAGTGGAGAAACTAAATTTATGCTAAAATTACCACAGTGTAATCAGCTGATGCTCTAATCTGATTTGTTAATCTCAATATATTTCATACATCACTAAATTATTATTTCTCATATCTCCATGTGAATGTTTTTCCATCTGTCTTTAATACTTCAAAATTATTGTTTTTAATTGAATCAAACTTCAGTAAATAGTTACAGATTAACAGAAAATTATGGCACAGAAAAGTGAGAGTATGCACTTTTCCAGTTTATTTTCAAAAATGCTATCCAAATGGAGAAAAAAAAAAAAACAAACCACTACCCAGTATAGTGAACTGTATAGTTTGCATATTTTTTCCCTCAAAAATAATTATTTAAAGCAGTTTTTGTACCTGGTTGGGATTGTTACACAAATATCAAAATGGTAGTAAAACTTTATTGGTGATGGCCCAAACACAACCCTCTTTGTTTCCATTTCACAGTCCTTTAGTATTGACATTTGTCTATCATTATATAGCTTTATGCAAAAAGAAATTGCAAGTATTAACTGAAAACTGAGTTCTTGAATAAACTTTATACATTTTTAAAAGTCTGCTTCTCCTTTTGTGATCAAATGAAACACAGCTTAAATGAATGTTTTCATTTTTAAAACAATATTATCTTCCCAACCTCTAAGAATGTGAAACGTACATTTTGTAAAAATATTAACTGAAATCTTGGCCTCAACTAAAAATTTACTTTCCAGAATTTAGAAAATGCTTTACAATTAGGTTTCATTGGACATCTAGAATTTCTTTCTCTTCATCTGTAGTATTTGACAGAAAACAAAACATTATGCCAGCACTACTGAATTAATCATCCAGACAGCAAACCAAAGAAATGATAAACAGTTCTGACGAAAAACTTATTGACAAGACACCTCCTTGTGACAAAAATGTGTCTTTTTCAAATGAAAACATCTACTTTGGCTGTCAAGTTTAATTATTTTTTGACTATTACTTCTGCCTATGTTCCACAATATCGATCCAGCCATCCTCAGTGTTCAGATCCTTCAATAGGACTGGAGAAATTGCAATATATTTTATTAAAGCCTTGTTTAAAGCAACCCAAGTACCAAGTAAATGCAGTCCTTTACTAATAGCTCTTAAATCCTAGTTTTGAAATCACCATAGTAACTTTGACAATGATTTGAATACAAACATCACAAAACTGCATTTCTTTAAAAAAACAAACAATTTCTTTTTCTTTCAATACTTTGTTACACAAAAATCTATTTCCTTTAAAAAAAAAAAAAAAAGTCTTTTTCTTGTTACTAATTGCTGAGGCAAACAACCAGTGCTTTCTTGAATAGGTGCTAATGTAATTGTTTGAGAGGGGAAAACTTTTAAAGCTTCCACAAGAAGATCAATAGTAACAAAGCTGCCAAGGCTTGTTACAACCCCGGTTCCTTAGATTAAAGCTACTAAATGTACAGCTAAATCAGTTAACTTTGCTAAACCTCACAACTATAACCATGTGAGACAAGACTACTGAAGCTGCTTTTCCTAGACACTTTACTGGTACCTATGGAAGATAACTAGCACATATACCTGGCTGAAAAGACATTTTCTTTCATAGGAACTTGTGTAATGTGCAGAATTACTTGTAAAATGTATTTTTGTGGAAGCTACATGCTGTTGTTTGCTTCTACAGACCCTTAGTGAGCAATCATCACACACTAACTGTTTTGAGCTTCCATGCCCAGCATAGGAACAAATATGTTATTTTGTATTTCCCAAGGCTCCCAGCTGAGCCAAAAGGAAGTGTGAATTAAGCATTTTTTTACATTTATTTATTTTTAAACAGGGATTAAATGGCACTTAAGAAATCAGTTTCTATCACAATATGGTTTCCTGGTCTCATAAGGCCTCTTTTTTTAGGCTAGCCATTACAGTGAGTTAAGCAAGTAAAAAAGAGAAAAGAGAGTTCCAGTTGAGACACCACTCTTGCCTGTCTTTCTGCATCTGTATGTAAATTTTATTGCAAAAGATTGACAGTAGCAGCCGAGGAATAATGGAATAAATGAATTTTTCTGTCGTTCACATTTAGGGGAGATTTTATAGCAGCCTGCCAGTACCTGAAGGGGCCTACAAGAAAGCTGGGGAGGGACTTTTCATAAGGGCAGTTAATGATAGAACAAGGGGTAAAGGCTTAAAACTGAAAGAGGGGAGGTTTAGATTAGATATTAAGAAGTTCTTCACTGTGAGGGTGGTCAGACACTGGAACAGGTTGCCCAGGGAAGTTGTGGATGCCCCCTCCCTGGAAGTGTTGAAGGCCAGGTTGGATGAGGCTTTGAGCAACCTGGTCTAGTGGAAGGTGTCCCTGCTCATGGCAGGTGAGGTTGGAACTAGATGATCTTTAAGGTCCCTTCCAACTCTAACCATTCTATGATTCTATTATTTTCTTGCTGACCTTGGTTCAATATTTAAAATTACTTTAGATTATTAGCTTCCTAAGAACTGGGACCATTTTCTTTCTCACAGTGTCAGCACTCAACAATTTATACAAAATAAACGTAACAAAAGAGTTTAGTAGCTCTGCACAGCCACTTAAATAGTTCATAATAATATTGGGAAGGCAACCTAAGTTGCTTACAAAACACAGTTGTGAGCTTAAAATATTTCATTCCTCAAGATCTCACCCAAAAATGGGAAAGTGTTCATATTGCTCCTGTTACTTGTTTTCATGCTGCCATGCTACCTTATGTTTTAGCTCAGATTAAAGTGAAAAATGCAATGACAACTGTTTCCCTTTTTTAAAATATTTTGCTTACAATTAATACTGTTAAAGAATCACAGAATGGTTGAGGTTGGAAG
>NW_010300762.1:17824-18096 GCF_000700745.2 Antrostomus carolinensis | reverse complement strand
TCTGAGTTGCTGCGGCTGCTCACCCCAAGGACAGCTCATGGTGACGTTGATGCTCTCCACGTTCTGCTGCAGGTCCACCACCATCTGTGGCTCTGACGTCCTACACAGAGGGAGAAGGGGTCTCCATCACCAGGCCAGCCAGGAAGCAGGATGGGGCTGATCCCTGCTCTCTGGGAAGTGGGATGGCAATGCTCACCGCTTGACGAAGACATTCCCGATGCAACCGGTGAGGTTGCTGAGGAAACCTGGCTCTGGTGAGCCCCCCAGCTGGA
>NW_010300762.1:17260-17639 GCF_000700745.2 Antrostomus carolinensis | reverse complement strand
CGTAGCCATCAGCAGCCCATCCCCCATGTGCCACCAGCACACCTACCCACGGGCATCGCTGTAGAAGGCCACGTAGTGGGTCCTGTCATCTGCGTAGGCATTTCCAGTGGTGACTTCGGTTTCCAGCAGGTTCAAGGTCAGTTGGCCCTTCCGGAGGGACACCCGGCACGTCCCCTCCTGCAGAAAGCATCACCCTGTTGCTGCTCAGCAGCTGAACCCAAGGAAGGGCCCATTTCTCCACCACCCTTCAGGAGCTCAGGGTGCAGATTTCACTGTGGACTCACCCCCTGGCCCCACCAAAATCCCTCCCCTTTCCCAGCACCATCCCCAGAGCTGGAGCAGATGTTTCTGCCCAACACCCAAGAGGACTGCAGGTGCC
>NW_010300762.1:16145-17224 GCF_000700745.2 Antrostomus carolinensis | reverse complement strand
CTCGTCCGGAAGCTGAAGCCGCTGTAGAAGTCCCGCAGCCCTGGCACGTCCTTCAAGGCCAGGGTCAGGTAGCCATGGCCATGGACACTGACTGAACGAGCCACCTGCAAGGGACACCGTGGGGGTGAGGTGAGCCCAGCCTTGGTGCTTCAGGGGTGCTGGAAGGGTGACTGAGGTGCTCAGGTCCTTGCTGGGTCCATGTGGAGCACCTTGACACAACCCCTCTGCACTGAGGACCTGGGGGTTTTTTATCTTGTTTCTATGTGACCGAGGGAGACCAGGCCTGTCCTGGGGGTCCCTGACAGACCCTCTCCCCAGCACGCTGGCCAGGCTGCCAGGGCCTTGTGCTTACCAGGAGGTCCGAGGTGCACCCGTAGCTCACGCCAACAGTGCTCATACGCTTCAGGTCAACATATTTGCCCAGAGCCTTCAAGCCCTTCATGCAGCCCCGGATGGGCCCACCGGTGGGGAAGAGCACTTTCAAGCTGCAGGAGAAGTGAGTGGTGTTATGAGGACAGTCCCAGGCACAATCTAGCCCTGCAGCCCTTCAAACAGTGTCTGGGAAGGACCCATGATGACCACGGGTATCTCCAGTGCCTCAAGCACAAGGCTGCTCCAAAGCACCCAGCATGGCAAAAGAGAACTCAATGACACCCATCAGCACCTCATCCCTCGGCAGGGATGGAGATGTCCATCCTCAACAGCTCACAGTGATGGGCAGGAAGAGGATATCTCCCCCCAAAGCCTCAGCAGGATCCCAACATCCCTGGACGTGGCTGAGAAAGGGTCAGGGCCACCACCAAGGACAGCAGAGGGGAAGATGTGGACTGTCCCACCCCACCGTGGGTTGGACCCACCTGGGGGGCAGCACAGCTGGGGGCACACCACCCAGGTAGTAGGAGACAGCGTTCTCCAGGGAATTCTCCTGCTCCACCATGAAGATGGTGAGACGCTCCAGCCGCACCAGGATGCGCTTCTTGTTATTCATTTTGAGGAGGAAAATCTGGATCTGGAGACAGAGGAGAAAAATGATCTGCCAGCCTGGGACAATTAGGTCATCACAGAAGGCAGCATGAGGG
>NW_010300762.1:14017-16053 GCF_000700745.2 Antrostomus carolinensis | reverse complement strand
GCAGCATGAGGGGTCTGGTTCATGGCTCCAGTCAAACTTCTGGCAGCTCTCCCCTGCCAAAGCCAAGGGTCTGGGTGTCCCCCCCACCCTCTGGACAAGGAGCCCCCCAAGGAGCCCCCCTTACCGCTTTGTTTGTGGTGCTGCTGATGGTGAGGGAGGAGGAGTTGCTGCTGGGTTTTGCCATCTCCAGGCCGCTGCTGAAGTCATAGTAAAGCACCAGCTTCCCATCCCGGATGGCCAGACACAGGAACTGACCCTGGGGAAGCAGGATGGACACTCAGCCCCATCTCCTGGTCTCCAGGTGCTGAGCCCAACCCTGGACAAGGAGCCCCCCAAGGAGCCCCCCTTACTGCTTTGTTTGTGGTGCTGCTGATGGTGAGGGAGGAGGAGTTGCTGCTGGGTTTTGCCATCTCCAGGCCGCTGCTGAAGTCATAGTAAAGCACCAGCTTCCCATCCCGGATGGCCAGACACAGGAACTGACCCTGGGGAAGCAGGATGGACACTCAGCCCCATCTCCTGGTCTCCAGGTGCTGAGCCCAACCTGCCCTTTAGCATTGGTGGGAGCAGGTCCCACTGCTGGTGCCTTGACTCATCACTGGGACAATGACTGGGGGTTTTTCTGCAAACAGTAGCCCTGTGCCCCATGGCACCACAGGCTGGAGATGCTCCTGGCAGCACTGCCTGCCCCAGCGAGCCTTGGCCCAGCTCAGAGGGTCTGGATGTGGGTGCTCTTGGAATTTAGGGGAGTCCCTCCAGCACCAGGCAAGTGGTTGCCTCTGCTGTGGGTCCACCAGCCCTCTTGTGGCTTTTAACAATAGTGCAGAGATGCTGCTCCAAGGAGCACTGACATCTCCAAAGCCCTCTTCTCCCCAGGGCCCTGAACTGGGAATGCCAGCAAGTGGACAATCCCAACCCACTGGCTGAGGCTGAGGGGTGAAGGCTCCCCAGGGGAGCAAGCACCTGCCTGATTCTCCAGGAAGAAGAGGATGCCATTGTAGGAAACCACACGGATCTCCTGCTCGAAGCGCTTGGTTGTGCCAAACTGGCTCTCAAACTTGATCTCTGCATAACCGGTGCCATCAAAGTAGGAGCCATCAGTCAACCAAGGGTCTCCTGTAGATTTGGACCTGATCCACGCAAGAAGAAGAGGCCCAAGGCATCATTCCAAAGCCAAGTGCCATGCTCTGGGGCAGCCAAGGGTCAGGGTAAGTGTCATGGACCAGAGCTGCCCCTGGCCTGGGTACGGTGCCCTACCTTGCACAGGGCTTCTCAGCAGTAGTATCCACCTGGAAGGTGCGTTGGAAGTTGTAGAGGCTCACCACCTCCTCGTTCAGTGTGTCCAGCTCCAGGCACCCGCGGTAGCTGGGATAGCGCAAAGCAGGAGGAGGCTGGGAATGAAACCAGACGGAGCAAGTTTGATCCTGGTTTTCCCATGAGATCAAGGGCTTCCCTCCCTCCTCAAGAAGCTCCAAAGGTATTGCTGATACCTCCTAGAAAACCAAGCCTCCCTCCCCACTGCCTGTCTCACCGTGAAGCTGGAAGGGTAGCCACCCACGTAGAAGACCACGTTGCGTGGGTCGAGGTTGAGCAGCCCCTGCTCCCCTTTGGCCACGCTGTCTCCCTTGGTCTCGTGCACTGTCTGTCTCTCCACGATCACTGACATGTGCCCATACTGCAGGATCCTGTGGCAGGGAGGAATGGTCAACATTTGGAGACCCCCAAAGAGGAGCAAGCCCTGCCCTCCCTGAGCAAAGGGTCCTCCTACACAGCCCTACCCAAAAGGGGTGCATCTCTCACTGGGGAGCCCCACAGCAAAAAGGAGTCAGCACTTGTGGTATCACCACTGCCACAAGGCTGAAAGGACCCCTCCATGATGAGCTTCATCTTTCCTCTCCTGCAGGAATCCCCAGACCCTCCATGACCTGGTAAGACACCATCTCCCTGACAGTTTTTTGAGGTATCTCAGTGTTGATCCTGAGGGATGGACTGAATGATGGGGTCCACGGCACCTTGGCAAGCTCAGGGCCTGCCTGAGC
>NW_010300762.1:8943-13977 GCF_000700745.2 Antrostomus carolinensis | reverse complement strand
GAACTTCCTCAGGATGTGACCCATCAGTCTCTTACCTGTTGATGCTGATGGTGGCAAACTGCTCTCCAATGTCCTCATCGACAGTTAGGGAGGCTGGCTCCTCATCGCCCAGTCTGTAGACCCACTGCACTTTGTGGTCCTTGAGCACGATGCCCAGGTAGTCTCCAGTGGCCTGAAGGCAGGGAGAGACAGAGCCACACGTTGCCATTTGGGGACAGGCAGGAGCATCAAGCGATGTTCTCCCCGATGCTCCCAGGGCTGCACTGGCCAAGCACCCCCATGGCACTTGTTCTCCTCATCCTCCTCCAGCCAGGCTGATGGGCCAGGGCCCCACCCAGGGCCTGTTCCTGTTCCCCACAAAGACACTCGGGGAGCAGGTGAAGGATGAGGGACTGACATCCAGGTGTGACCCCATGAGCTCCTGCTGCCCTCCTCCTTCCTGCACAGCCCCATCTCACCTCCCGGCTGCCCAGGTACAACACGAATCTCCCCTCCTCTGTCCCATCCTGCCGTCGCTGCCGGCTCCTGGGCTCGGGATTTTGGATGTAGAATTTGAGGGATGTATAAGCTGCCAAATCCTGCAGGTTGCTGGGCATCCGGACCTGCACACCTGAGCTGCCGTTGAACTTCATGGGGACTTTCACCTGGAGGGAGAGAAATCCAAACCCACGGCACTGAAACCACAGCTGCTGCCTCTCTTGTCATTGAGCTCTACCAACTCCAAACAGCTTTTTGGAGTCTTCCCACTCTGCCTGGAGGCCCCAGAGCTCTTCTAGATACACCTCCCATTTGTGTTCTGCCCTCAGGTAAGCCCTAGTTCACCCCAAGCCCCTGGCACCCCAAGCATGAGCCCACCTTGCTGGCGGCGTTCCTCGCCTGCGTGATGAGCTGCCGGATCCGCACGATGTTCTCTGACACGGTGGCATTCTTGTTCCTCCTGTTCTCCAGGCTGCTCAGCTTCCCCAGCAGCAGTGGGATGGTGCTTTCCAGGCTGGACACTGGGGTTGGAGAAGAACCAGAGGTTTTGAAGGTTAGTGAGGAAGGGAGATGTAAAGCTCAGGCAGTTATGAGACATGCAAGTCAAGGCAGTGGCAGCTGAGAGCAGAGTCACAGAACGATCCCCTACATCCAGCAGCCTTGGTGGGGGTTGGGAAAATGCTCTAGTACGTGCAACCTCCTGCAGTAAAGGTGTGAGGTGATACAGACACTGCAGGGAGAGAAAAAAATTAAGGCACAGGACATAAAGAACCCAGTGTTGGCTGCTACCTCCTTCTACTCTTGACCTGGAGCTTCCAAAAGCACAGAGCTCTCTGGGGACATCTGTCCATGCACTGGCTCATGCCAGACTCAGCCCTGGCAGCCCAGCAGGTTCAGCACTCACCCGTTTTCCTGGCATCCTGTACTGCCTGGTTCAGGTCTTCATTTCGAAGCCCTCCATACTTGTCTTTCCATTCATCCAGATTCTTCTTCATGGTGCTCAGGGTATCTCCCACTCTTGCAGCTGTTTCATTGGCCTCAGCAGCTGCTGCTTTGGCATTCTGGATTGTCTCTTTTGTGTCCTCTGGAAAGAAAGGAGAGAAATCTCTGGGATGGTCAGGAGTAGGGAGGAAGCACCCTTGGGTCACAGCCCGGCCACAAGGAGTGGAGCAGACAAAACCAGTCTAGCTACCCCAGGACAAACCTTGGTCCCTGCCCAGCATGTCCTGCACAGACTGGAGCTGGCTCAGGAGCTGCTCCTTCCTCACACGGAGGTCAGCCAGCTTGTCCTTCGCTGTCTGCAGAGTGCCTTTAATAGCTGCAATTAAAGACATGCATATGTTGTGCACCAGATCTCAGTCCAGTCTGAAGGACATCACACCCTGCAAGGAGCCTCTCTCACCTCCGTTGAGTTTTCTCTGCTCTCTCCTCACAGCCTCTTCCAGGTTGCTGCTGTTCCTCTTCAGCTCTTTAGAGATGGCCCCAAGATTTTCTGAGATGACATTCTGTAAAACAAACATGTGCTGCTTGGGAGTCTGAAGAGGAATTCCAGTCTCCAGCCCTGACTCCACATAAAAATGCTCATTCAGACAACTGCAGTGGGGTGGTGTGATGGGGAGACCCAAACCCCCAGAATCTGGCCCCAGCTGTGGCAGAAGCTCTGCTCTCCAGCACAGAACAACGTGCTCAGGTCTCAGGGAAAGGGCAGCAGAGCCCTGCGTGTGGGTGTGAAAAGCTGGAGAACTGTTGAGGGAGTTTGGCTTCTGCTCATCTTCTCAGGGCTCCCCACAGCACGTACCATCAGAGCCTCGCTGGCTGCCTCATCAGCATCGTGGGCTGCTCGCTCGGCTTTTTTCACAGCTTCAATGATGCTGGCGTAGGCGTTGGAGGCATCGATTGCTCGCTGGATAAAGCCATCCTGGTTTGTGCCCTGGATAATGCTGTGTTGGAAGATGAAGTCATCAAGTTCAGAGAGACCACTCAGGCTGGACTCTTGCCCGTGCCCACTCAGACAAACCCCTTTGGTTTCCGCATCACAACATGTTCTCCAGGATCAAGCTTTGGAGACAGCACTCCACTGCTGCCCTACCATGGCATGGGGCTGAAGTTTCCCATCCCCAGCTCTAGTATGAGATGACTTGATGTATCAGGACTGGAGCCTCACCTGGACAAGTTCCTTGCAAGCTCATCCAGGAGCCGGGCATGCTCCTCAGCCTGCTCCACGATGGGGATCTTGCTGCTGGCTGGGGAGAACTTCTTAACCCTCTCAGTCAGGGGCAGCTTTGCCCCATCCAGCAAGGCCGCCAGCTTCTCGTACGCCTGCAAGGACACACATCACTCCTGAGGGCTGCCAACCCCTCACACTCTGCCCATGCCAAAGTACCTCCATCACCCACCTCCTTTGCACTCTCCATCTTCTGTAGGAAGTCTGAGACCTGGGCCAGGGAGTCCTTGGCCATCCTCAGGGTCTCCTGCACCAGTGTGTGCTGCTTTTGGAGTTCACGGCTCTTTTGCTAGACACACAGATCAGGGTTAGGCACTGGCAGGGCCAGGCTGGGCCCCCCCTCCCCGTATGGCAGTACGGGACCACCTGGGGAAGGTCTACCTGACTCTCCTCCAGGTTGTTGCGGTTCAGGCTGTTCAACTCTTCTGTCTGTCTGGTTTTGTTCACAGCCTCATTGAGGGCATCGCGGAGATCCATCAGCTGGGAGCTGTGCTGTGCCAGCCGGTCCCGGATGCTGCTCACCAGGTCCTGGTTGGACTCCCAGCGGGCATGCAGCTCATTCTTCACCCGATGGAGCACTGAGGATGGAGGAGACAAGAACTGTTGGTAATTCATCCTCCCATGTCAAAGGGCTCTCTCTGTGCTTGGCTGTGGAAAATCTTGGTTCTGGTCTCACTTGGTAGGTATCAAGGCCATAAGTGACCCATCTTCCTTGCCTCCTTCTTTCAGCCTGGATAGTGCAGGATCTCACCCAAAATTGTCTCCAAACCCCCTAGTGCTGGTGAGAGGGATGGGATCTCTTTCAGAAAGACACCCAGCCATGCCTGAAAGGCTCCAGATGATGGAGAAACCCCACCTGAGGCCTGTCCCAGGACTTGATTACTCCCACTGTGAAAAATTACTTATTTCTAGCAAGGGCCAGTTTATAATTCCAGCTTTCAGCTGCTGAGCTGTGTTTTGCCACTGCCTGGTACTCAGTGCCAGCGTGCCTGGGGGGGCAGTGGGGCTTTGTGTGAGAGCACAATCCAAGCCCTTGCTCCTGCAAGGGATGTCCTCAGGATGGCAGAGCTACTGAGGGTGGTGAGCTGCTGGTTGTCACTCTGGATCTCTTTCCTGGGACAGTGAATATGAAGAAACACAGAGTGACTTACTCACATCCACATGTGATGTGTACATAATCATGGTAACTCCTGGTTCTAAGGGTTGTCATTTTTGGTTATCAAACAGAACTACCTTAGCTAGAACAATCTGCTCCAAAACTCACCTTAAGGGAAAAGGAACCATAAATGGAGCATCACAGGGGACCCTAAAACTACTGTAAAACTTATTAGGGGTGCCTGTTCTATTGGACTTCATGAACTCAAAGGTCTTGTCCAACCAAACAATTCTATGGTTAACTGCACTCTCCAAATGTGACCATGACGTGTTCCCGTGGGCTCCAAGCCAGGCTGTGAGGAAGGGCTACATCCAGCAGGATCTGTGCAGCCCTGTCCCACGCCACCGAGCCAGACTCACACTTCTGAGCCTCATCGTGCTCGCGCTTTGCCAGCTCCTCCTGGCTGCCCAGACTCCGCTCCTTCATCTCCCTCAGCATTCTTTCCACCTCGGCCATCTTCTGACGAAAATCCTCAGTGGAGGTGGTGCTGGCGTTTGCTGCCCCAAACCTGGCCATCTGCCTCACCAAGTCTGCAGAGAAACCCAGATCCCCCGTTAGCACTGACCAACCCAGGGTCCTTCAACCTCAACAAGCCACAGCCAGCTTTCATGCAGCACTCAGGCACCCTATTGCTTGAGATCACTCAGAGGTCCTGCCCCACCCTGCTGTCTCCTTGGCCATCACAGTAACACATGCTACATCTCAGGCATCTTGTTGTGGCTTTACCTCCTTCTCCTAGATCCAGCCACTCCCTGTTTTGCTAAATCTCTCCTGAAGCAGCAATGCAGATTTATGCATTTTAACAACATTTAGGCAAGTTTAATGTGGGGGTTTTTTTCCCAAAGATTGTGTTTAGCCAAAGAGCTGGTGCTCACAAGAAGCCTGGTCTACCTGAACAGCCAGAATTCTGCAGGGATCTCCATTTCATCTCTATTCCCCCTTGTTTCCTCCACAGCTCTAAGTGATGCAGTACCCAGTGCCACCCAGAGCATGGCATTCCCAGCAGGACAAACCCACAAAGCAGAGACTCTTCCTTCCCTACCTGCAATGCCTTTCTGAATGCTTTGGATATTGAGCAGGAGCTGCTCTCCCCTCTGGTAGGTCTCTCTCGTGTGCTGCTCAATCCGGTTTGCTTCTCTGTGAGTCATTGTCATCTACAATAAAAAAACACTGGCTT
>NW_010300762.1:6867-8908 GCF_000700745.2 Antrostomus carolinensis | reverse complement strand
AGGAAAGATGTTCCCAAAAGGCACATAAGGCTTGGGAATGTGAAGCTTTTGAGGTCCTTGAACCATGTTTCGTCTTCTCCTCCAACAGCCTGACCTGTACTGCTCACCTACGATGTGTTTAGTGATGGTCTTATTTAGCACCTTCAGAGAAGGTGCAAGCAATAAATCTAGCTCCAATGCAACAGGCTCTGGATCCTCAAACAGTCCTGACAACAGAGGACAGCATTGTCCTGCGCTCTTAACACAGGAAAGGACCTAAAGGCTGGAGCCAGCCCTACCCAGGTCCTGACCAGAGGACAAGAAGAGATGGAGGGCTGCAGTTTGGCCGATCAGAGCATAGATGTGTGTAGATATATGTACACACAGAGGCAGTTTGTCCATGCAGCTGCTTGGGGACATACATCATCAAATAGAGACCTTTCCCTCTCCCTTTGATTAGGAGCAGGCAGTTTATAAATCACATCAAATCAAATCTTGCTCAGTTTATAAGATCTCTGAAGACACAACTAGTGTTTCCTACATTGCATCCTACAAGAGGTGTTGCTGTAATGACACCTCCAAGGACTATTACAATAAAAAGGGTCAACTCCCTTGTTGACAGGACCCAGGCTCTCCCTGCCACAGCACGGATACATCCAGGATGTTTACATTCCCTCCTCGTATGCTTCTTCTATGAATGATATTTTCTTGAATTTATTTTTACTGGTTAAATTTGGAGATGCCTCAAAAGCAAGTAATAAATCAAGAAAAAAAAGCCATCAATATCACAAGATGTTTAAGAGCCCTCCAAGGGAGGAGTGCAGGTAATGTAGCTTGAGTGTCTAAGAGACCTGACCTTCAAGCCTAGCACTGGCTGGGTAGGAGATCCATCCTACCTAAACTAGGCTCCTCACAGCCTTCAAAGCTCTTGTTTTAGGTAAAAAGAGGGACTCGTGCTCTGGCAAAGGAAGATAGAGAAACACCCTACTTTGTGCTGCAGCGCGTTCAGGTCCTGCGTGAGGTCCACGTTCTCATCCTCCAGCTCGTCAGCCCTTTGCCTGATCCTGCTCATGGCTCTCTGGTACTCACGCAGCTGGTTCTGGGAAAAAAAAGAGCCCAAATCAGGTCAATGGGTCAGGAAACATGGGCAGAAAGTGATGTTAAACCTTCCACGCACAGCGACGGCCACCATAGTGCTGTTGAGACCGTGGAGGCGAGCCCAGGCGATGGAGCTGGCGTTGAGGTTGACCAGCTGGCTGCGGATGGAGGGGAAGGACATCTCGATGCTCTGCAGATCCTCCAGCAGAAGCAGGACACAGCTGTCACACACTGCCAGGGGAACGGAGCGGTCAGCACAGGGCCCTTTCCCAGGGCTTCCCTCACCTCTTTTCCCAGGATTGCAGGGTACAGACCTTCACATCTCACGCTGTCCGGACCGTTGGCCACGGGGATCTCGTGCTCGTGCATGCAGATGTCACACTGCTTCCCAGTCAGCCCGTTGGAGCAGGTGCACTCCCCAGTGCGCGGGTCACAGGAGCCCCCTCTGCACTCGCACTCTGACAAGTTTAATAACAGGGAAATATCCACCACGTCATTTTCTGCTGTTGCCACCCCAGAGGGAAGGGAAGGGGTGGTTTTCTTCTAGCTATGCAATCTCATCACAGAACGGTGGGGTTGGAAGGGACCTCAGGAGATCAGCCAGTGCAACCCCCCTGCCAAAGCAGGGTCACCTCGAGCAGCTTGCACAGGAAAGTGTCCAGGTGGAGACTCCACACCCTCTCTGGGCAGCCTGTCCCAGGGCTCCGGCACCCTCACAGTAAAGATGATTTTCCTTAAGCTTGTCTGGAACTTCCCATGTTCCAGATTTTGCCCATTTTCCCTTGTCCTGTCACCAGCCACCACCGAAAAGAGCCTGGTCCCATCCATTTGCCCCCCACATTTCAGGTATTTATAGACATTGATCAGATCCCCTCTCAGTCTGCTCTTCTCCAGGCTGAAGGGTCCCAGCTCTCTCAGTCTCTCCTCATCAGGCAGATGCTCCAGCCCCTCATCATCTTTGTGG
>NW_010300762.1:5254-6698 GCF_000700745.2 Antrostomus carolinensis | reverse complement strand
TGGCCACAAGGACACACTGCTGGCTCATGGCATCCCAGCTTATCTCCATGCCACTGCTGGGGGTTTTCTCTTTGCAACCCACCAACCTGCCCAGAAACTCAGCTAGCAGGCAGTTGTTTTCCACCTCTAACAATTCAATTAACACACGTGTCACCAATGCCTTGTCCCACCCCTCCACGGGTGGGATCTGACCCCCAGGAAGCTGGACTCACTCGTACAGCCGCTCTCGCTGAAGCCCCAGTAGCCCGGGGCACACTGGTGACAGCGCACACCGCTGACACCGGGCAGGCAGTGGCACTGGCCACTCTGAGCGTGGCAGCTGGTCCCCACGGCACCGATGTCACAGTCACACCTCCGGCAGCCGGAGCATCCCTCGAAGCCGTAGTAGCCCTCCTAGGGAAGAGCAGAGCAGTGGGTGCTATGTTCAGCAAGAAGGAATGTGTGTGTCTCTCCTGGGGCAGGCTGAGGCCACGTGGGACCCCAGTCTTGCTTTCTAGGAGTATTTTGACCACCACAAAACTCCCATCAACGTGGCCAAGATGTGGAGCTGCAGTAAGAGCTCAGACACATCGCAGTGCTGCCCTGCAAACCCGTCCTTGCCCTGCAATGCCCACACTGGATACAGGCAGAGAAATGGGGTTTATTGCAAATTCCAAAAGGGCACCACATTTACTGCCCAGGCTGCAGCTGAACGCTGCCTCCATCCCAGAACTGCCTGGATTGGAAAAAGCCCTTTAAGATCATGGAGTCCAATCATGAACCCAACACTGACCAGTCCCCAACTAACCCATGTCCCTCAGCACTATGTCTACAGAACTCTTCAATCCCTCCAGGGATGGGGACTCCACCACTGCCCTGGGCAACCCCTTCCAATGCCTCAGAACCCTTTCAGCAAAGAAATTCTTCCTCACATCCAACCCAAGCTTGCTGCCAGATCCTTAACAGGCTTTCACCATGCACTGGCAGATCAGGCAAATCCAGTCTTACCCACCCAGCTGCCAGCACAACTGCCAGCCCTGCTGTGCTCACAGACCTGGGGACAACACACTAGTGCTGCCCCGTGTCCCTGTGCCAAGGCCAGGCACAACCCCAGGACGCAGGCAGCCCTCACCTCGCAGCGGTCGCAGTGCTGGCCGGTCACTCCAGCCTTGCAGAAGCACTGGCCAGTCTGTGGATGGCACGACTCTGTCCCACAAGGCGAACAGTTGCACTCTGCCAGGGAAAAATACACCCAGTTATACAGCAAGGAGACTGCTCAGCCATTCACAAACCTCATTCCTGATGGGGAATCCTGTTTCTCCCTTATCTAGCACAGTCAGGGCAAGGACGGAGCCTCTCTCCTCTAAGATTTGCTCCTGCTCCCAACTTATTCCCGTGACACAGAATCACACAATGGTGGGGGTTGGAAGGGACCTCGGGAGATCACCCAGGCCAAACTCCCAGC
>NW_010300762.1:0-5238 GCF_000700745.2 Antrostomus carolinensis | reverse complement strand
CCAGAGCAGGTTCCCTACAGCAGGTTGCACAGGAAAGTATCCAGGTGGGTTTTGAACATCTCCAGAGATGGAGACTCCACACCCTCTCTGGGCAGCTGCCTTTTGTGAGCTGTAATTTGGCTGGTGCTCCTCAGAGGGAGGTGAGCAGTGCTGGAGGTGGGCTGTGCACACCCGCACTCCCGAGGGACTGCCCGCACCGCTGCCGTGGTAGCTGCTCAGGGCAAGACTGTTCCAGCCTGGGTGTGGTTTGGTGACTTTAGGGGTGGATTGGAGGTTATGGAGTTGTGATGCTGTAAGGCAGGTTTTTGGAGTTGTTTTTTTACTTATTACCTTTGGAGAATGCCTGCAATGTGTGCAACCAAGCGTGCAACTCATCGGGGCAACACACAGCCTGGCTAGGGTGTTACACATGTCCACGGTCAGTCTGTCCATCCTCACCCCCACCAGTTCTTTTTGCCTTGCCCCACTCACGTGTGCAGTTCTTGGCTGCCACTGCATCCCCGTAGTAGCCGTGGGCACAGACCTCGCAGCGGGGACCGGCCGTGTGGTGCATGCACCCCGTGCAGGAGCCCGTCAAGGAGTCACAGCTGCTGAACAGCATGTTGGGATCCGTGTTCCCACTGCAGTCGCAGGGCTGGCACGAGCTGCCAATCACCAAGGGATTGCCATAGTATCCTGGGGCACACCTGGAGAAACAGGGCAAGTTAAAACACAGCCAGGCATTGGGGAGGATCCCCACAGCTCACGCCTGCACCATCCTTGAGTCTTGTGCAATTCTAACAGCGTTGAGCATCCAACACTTGTAACTACTGCAACCCTCAGGGATCTTGGAGCATTTTGTGTTTTGCCTCATGATACCCCAGAAAGGTGCTTGTATCATGGACTGCAAGTCAAGGCAAAGCACGGCTGAGGAACACACCCACGGTAACACGAGGTATCGGCAGTGGAGACAGACACAGGGCATTTGCAGGCTGAAAGAAACCCTGCCAGAGCAAAGCACACTGGTGGCAGAGCCAACCATTTCCTTTAAAGTCTCTACTAAGACAACTTTACTCCTGCCACAGCAGTGGCTGCAGGGGACTTGAGCCTGCATGGCCTCAGAAACGTGAGTGCCATCACCCTTACCGCTCACAGCTGGGTCCAGCATAGCCGGGCTTGCAGAGGCACTGGGTGTTGGAGCCCTTGTGAACACAACCAACGGCAAAACTGAAACAACAAGAGGCGAAGAGGAAGGTACAGTTACCCCTGACATGGTGCCAGGGAAGATGATCACTCAGTGTGGGCTGCTGGGGCCTTGGGAAAAGGCCATGGATATGGTTTGGGGTAATGGACAAGCCTGGCATTGGGACACTCACCAGTGCCAAGCCAGTGCCCTGATGTGGCACAGCATGGTTCCCAGTGGTTAAACAGTGAGGCCAAATAGACAATCCCATCTGAGGGTACTTACTTGTTGGAGGCAACTGAAAGAGGGCACGGACACCCAACACACTGTAGAGGTTCTTCAGCAGAGTGGCTGCCCATGTAGCCATCCTTGCATCGCTCACAGTGGTCTCCCTCCGTGTTGTGCTGGCAGTTCTGCAAGGAAAAGGCAGGCTGTGGGCTCAGCACTGACAGCAGGAAATGGTGGGCTGCACAAAGAATTCCCCACCAGAAACCTGGATGCTTCAATCCTTCCTCGTTCCCAGAACTGTCTTTCACCCTAAGCTGACCCCGAGCGGGACCACCCCTGAAACAGCACATGGAGCTAATGCTCCAATTCAGGCACAGCCCTGCCAGCTCACTTACTATCTGAAGAGCTTTTTAATGACATGCTACAGACCTTCTAACTCCAAAACATCACCCTGCTTCACTGGTTACTTACAAGGCATATCCCAGAGCCTGGCAGGCACTGATCTGAGTGGCCGTTGCAATGACATGGGATGCATTTTCCCAGAAAGAGCCCCTTGGTGTCCCTGTAGTAACCTGGAGCACATTCCTGAGGACAGAGAAAAAGACAGAGATCTGAAACACAGCCCAACACATTCAGGCAAAGCAAAGAGACTAATTTAGTTTCCGTGACAGAATTCCCACAGGGTTGGACTGATGGAGAAGAGATTAAAGGCAACAAAGATCTTTCAGTGCAGCTCCTTCCTGCTCCTCATCAACAGGAGATAATTAGCCAGACAGAAGGACCTCTTCCAAAGTACTGCATGCACTCAACATTGGTCTGCACCACCTGAATGATTTCTCCATCATGCCTCTTCCAAGAGGGCAGATGCAGCTCACACACCTCTCCCAGGTGCCCTGTGTTGTGGTGGGAGGAGAGCTGGCAGCAGGCTAGTACGTGGGAGCCTGGGAGATGTTACTCCTTCCTCCAGCATAGCCTGAGCTGTGATTCCAACTGAAGCCCTCAGAGGTCAGCTTGGAAGCTGGTACTCTGGCACCACGACTTTGCACAAACATCCAGACCCCAGAGCTGCCACCCATGCCAAGCACGAGGGGTGGCTGAGACCCAAAATCATAGAATCATAGAAAGGTTTGGGTTGGAAGGGACCTTAAAGCTCATCCAGTTCCAACCCCCCTGCCAGCAGCAGGGACACCTTCCACTAGACCAGGTTGCTCAAAGCCTCATCCAACCTGGCCTTCAACACTTCCAGGGAGGGGACATCCACAACTTCCTTGGGCAACCTGTTCCAGTGTCTTCACCACCCTCACAGTAAAGAATTTCTCCTAATGTCTAATCTAAACCTCCCCTCTTCCAGTTTAGAGCCATTTGTGACCCTCTTCCAGTTTAAAGCCAGATGTCACTGTTTATCTCCTCTCTGCCTGGAGCAGCACAACCACTTTCACCGTTACCTGGCAGGAGTCCCCCTGGTAGTTAGCTGGGCAAAAGCACAGCTCCACGTTCCTGGCATGGATGCCCGTGGCTGTGTCTGTTGCCATCTCCAGGACCACGCGGCGCAGGGACACGGATGAAGAGAGTTGGGAGAAGAGTGCCCGGATCTGCAGCTGTTCCAGGTTTGCCAGCACCATCATGAGCTCTTCTCTAGACACAGGGTTGTGTGTCTCCGTGTGCCTGAAGTTACCCTAGTGAGAGAAGACATGACATTACTGGTAGGAAGCACAGGCACCTGAACATCCAGCTCAACCTTCACTTCCCTGCTGCTGGGATGTCTCCCCTTTGCACAGGGAACACAGCCCTGGATCTTCAGAGCTGGTTCTGCTGCAATAGGCAGCACCTAAAATACTGAGCTCAAGGCAACTGTCCCTTCTGCCTACATGCCAGTCTTGACCTTTCAATAGCGTCTGAGCACTTCACTTGGGTGTGCAAACTCACCTCCACCAGCTGCAGCCGGCCTTCATGTACCTCCCCTGGGGATGGGTAGGTGCCTTCCAGAAACATGATGCTCATCTGATTTCCCTGGGAAAAGCAAGGAAGGTGTCAGTCAACACCTTGTCCTGCTCATGCATTAGCAGGGGGCACCAGGGAATTTCTCAGGCTGCACCTTCAGGATCACATCCGGACGGGACTCCATGGGAATGAAGATGTCACCTCTCCGTGGGTTGGAGTGCAGCTCATAGCGCAGGTGCCCACCATAGGAGGAAACCTAAGGGAGAAAAACTGTGTATGTTGCTGCAAGTCCACACCACTGAGATGGATCAGAGCTGTCCATGTTCAACTAGAGCATGAGCAATGCCTGCACGTCAGTGGGCATGCTGCTGGCACATGTGTTTGTGGGGTCAGGGATGTGCATGGGTGCTGGTCCAGCTGCCACTGTGCTCTTACCCGGTCCCCAAGGTAGGAGCTGGGTGCAACCCAGTAGAGTTCCTGGTAGGCATCCAGGAGGTTCTTGAGATCAGCATGGAGGAGCTGCTCCCGCAGGCTCAGAGTCATCGGCACTTCCTGGCGGTCGCTGCTCAACAAGAGCCACCCGTTCATGTCAACGAACTGCAGGGGAAGAGCAACCACAGATCTTCTAGTAGAGCTACAGAAAGTGTTTGGGTGCTGATGTTCCAGAAAACCAAGTCCCAGAGCAGAAGAAAGGATGATAACAGGCTCACAACCTCACATGCCATGGAAAGCTGAGCATCACCCCGTCTCCCACCTGGCACAACCTCCCCATGCCATGACTTTCCAACCTATGAAACCCTAGGGACTAGGAAAAGGGGTAAAGAGTGGGAGATAGGCACAGGGAGACAAATATAACCCTCCTCACAGTGTATCTTCTAGAGGAGTAGGATTAATGCAGGACAGAGACCCGAGGGCAGCAGGAAGCCAGGTGGACACAACTGAACTGCAGGCTCTGGTGGTCTCCAGCCCCTCTCACCTCAGCTCGGTGCTTCTCAGCACTGCGGCAGCGATCGGTCGCACCAAAACAGAAACACTTGGTGCAGCCCTTGGGGTTGCTGGCATCCAAAGAAAATGTCCCCAGACGGCACTGGTCACACCTCGGGCCCTCCACATTTTCCTAGAAGACAAGCAAAGCTCAACAGTGTTAGCAGCTTCTCATGAGACCTTAGTGGAGGACAAAGATGGCTGTACAAGTGGTCAAAGGACAATCATATGATGCTGAAAGACGATCAAGCAGTCCCTGAACAGGTTGGCTTGCACATCACCCATCAAACATTAAATTCACCTGGAGAAAGCACTTGTGAGCCCTGCAAAGGGGCTGGAGCAGGCAGCTCCGCAGCACCTGGAGTTACTCCGCTGTCATGCGGGAGCAGAAGGACTCAACGGGGCTGACAGCTTTACCTGCAACAGGCTGTGACATGGGGCTGGACCCAGACTACTCATCACCTCAACAACAGCCCAGAGTAAACCTTGATGGCCAGGAACGATGGGGAGAAAGAGTTTTTCAGAGTGCTCTGAAGCCATCACCATGTGGGACAGGCTGGCTGCAGCTCCAGCACACAGGCACTCTGCTTCTCCAGCCCTGCTCCCTCCTGACACGCCAGACACCCACAGCCAGAGCAGGAGAGTCAAGCCAAGGAGGAAGGCACTGTGCGAAGGAATCGAAGGACTGACCTTGCAGTGACACTGTCCCGTGACCGGGTCACACACGCTCGCTCTGGTGCCAGCCTGGTGGCAGTCACAGCGCCGGCAGTTGGGGTAGTGGTAGTAGCCAGGGGCACAGAGGTCACACTGTCGCCCGATGATATTGGGCTTACACCTGGATGGGACACAAGAGCCGCAGCATTAGAAACCTCAGCCTTGTGCTGCTGTGTGGGTGTGACAGTTCCACTGGGCTGGCCCTTGGC
>NW_010300761.1:1347-2010 GCF_000700745.2 Antrostomus carolinensis | reverse complement strand
AAGCAGGAACAGTAGCCCCAGCCGCTCCTGGAAACAATGTCACAGACCTCAGACTGCTTAAAAAAAAAAAAATCCAGAAAACTATTTTTATATTTCCCTGTGCTTTTTAAAGGAAAAAAGCTCATTCTGTAGCTCAGGAAACGCCCACATCCTCCTGACTGCACAGGGAGGAGCCCACTGGATTTTTCCAGGGAGCATGAAGCAACAGGCGGGCTGGAAATGAGTTTTCCATGGGTACCCAGGATTGTTGGCGTTGCTCAGGCGCCTCGGCACCGCGCGGGGCCGGGAACAGGACGTGGTGGCGTTTCTCACACATGACCCACGGCTGCAATCCCAGGCATTCGAGAAGCTGTAGTTGCCAGTGTTCATTCAGCACAGGCGAGGAGTGCTCCCGAACAAGCGGGGCTTTATGAATCACCTCCCCGTTAAGCTTCGGGACAGCCGAGGAATTCACAAGCGTTACCAAACCCCGGGCACAGCGCTCCCATCGCCTTCCCACCAAACCACGCGGTCCAGCGGGAGGAAAACCCAGGAGCTGCGTCCCGGAAAGAGGGCTCAGAGGTTGCATCCAGTATTAAATAAAAGGACCTGGGTTTATTCTGGCGGTTCCTCAAGGAGAAGCTCAAGGCATCAGCAAGGTTGTGCTCCAGCCTATCTCAGCTC
>NW_010300761.1:985-1327 GCF_000700745.2 Antrostomus carolinensis | reverse complement strand
CCCATTTCAACTCACCCCCCGGTTTCTCTCAGGGGCAGCAGGACCACACGGTCCCTGCGGGGAGGTGTGTGATGGTGTGTGTGCCGCTCCCCCGCTGCCAGGCACCTGCCTCCACTGGGGTGTCAGGGATGGGGAAGCCAAAAAGCAGCAGAGACCTGGACATGGACCAGCGCAGTGAGAAACCCACCCGGAGAGAGAGCTGGCACACAGCTAGGGGCATGGGGTGCAGCACTGTTACCTCCAAGACCACATCCCTGAGAGACCCACAAGTTCCCCAGCACGTGGGGAGAGAGAAAGAGTGCGGGCAGGGCTGGGGGCTGGCACTTCACCTCCGGGCACAGC
>NW_010300761.1:233-940 GCF_000700745.2 Antrostomus carolinensis | reverse complement strand
GCCCCCCCACGCGGGGCAGGCCCGTCCCCACAGCAAGAGGAGCGACTCTGACCCCGGGCCAGTGCCCAGCTGGCCGGACAGACAGGCTATTTTCTGCTTAAAAAGGAAAAGATTCACACAGGGAAAGACATCCAAGGGGCCGAGCCCTTCCCACCCCCACACAAATAGATTTATTTAAAGGAGGAAGACAGCAAATTCCTATTTCTCTGTGTTTACTTGGAGATGGCCGGAAAGGAATGAAAGCACCAATGCCTCAAACGCTCAGGCACCATCAGGACCCTTTGGTATTTCTCCACCAAACAGACATGCTGAGGCAGCAAGGGCTGGACCCTACAGCACCAGAGGGAGACGGGCAGGGAGGGATGCAAGCCCACAGCACTGGGCCAGACCAGCTGGACCCCATGGCCAGTAGGCAACTCTGCAACTCAGGCTGGAGCGTTGGATCTGTCCCCCAGAGCCACCCTGAGCCTGCAGTGCAGCCCCGAGGATGTCCACCCTGAGGATGCCCATCGCAAGGATGGATGCCCATCCCAAGGATGGATGCCCATCCCAGGGCCAGGGGGTGAGGTGGCTCCCGGCTGGGCACTGCCATGCAGGGGTGAAGCGGGCTGGGACAGGCTCCTTGGGGAGCGGCTCCATGGAGCCTCAAGGCAGGAGCTCAGCCCTCACTCCCACCTCTGTCCCTGGCATTTTCTGCTCTCTGGGCG
>NW_010300761.1:0-200 GCF_000700745.2 Antrostomus carolinensis | reverse complement strand
TGGCCCCCAGAGACCCCCCCCCAGCCACAACCCCAAGCAGGGCCCTCGGGGACCTGCAGGGACTCGCTGCTGCCCAAACCCCGCCCGGGCATGCAGAGATGGACCTCTGAGCACAGACGCTGCCTTTGAAAAAGTCCCATAGAAACCCCAAAGCGTTCATGAGCTCACCCTCCCGGGAACAGCCCGCAGAGGAACCGGTG
>NW_010300760.1:0-801 GCF_000700745.2 Antrostomus carolinensis | reverse complement strand
CCTTGGTGGGTAACTTGAGCTTCAACCCTCAGTGATGTTTGGGCAAGAAGTAGAAAATCCCACTCCTGCTGCTGCTCACATGCTGGCTAAGCAGGATTTCTTGGGGACTTGTTAGCCCTGATGCACAAGTCCTGTGCAGTCAGCAAGGCCTTGTTCCCAAATGTTGTCACCTGCCTCAATAACCTGAAAAGATTTTACTCTCCCAAGCTCCAGGTGCCAGTTCTCTAGTGCTGTGTCCAACTCCTGCAACTGAGCTTCTACTGTCAACATCTGTTGTGTTGCAGCTCAATAAAGTCAATGTCAGTGTTTGTGATGTGTGATGTTTGTATGTAATAAAGCCACCTGCTTCCCTACTCTGTTAATGACTCTAAACTATTATTTTGTTCTCAGTTTAGGTTCTTTTGTTCAGAAAGTGGCATAAGTCATTATCTGTACTGGTGGGCGGAGAGTCATTGTATCCACACATGGGTTCTGCTTAAGACTTCCATTCCATAATTGTAACCTCCATCTTATTTCAACAGGTAGCTACAAGTTAGTGCTGCTTTAGATTGCATAAAGGATGGAGGCGTTTAGGGGTAGGGGGAGGCATTTTCCAGTAACTGATACTATACTTGATGAAGGCTACAGTGAAAAGAAAGAGAAGGGAGGAATGTCTCTCAACTAGCCAGCAGCTTGACAAAAGAGGCTGCATGTGAAATACTTCAAAAAGACCAAGAGGAAAAAAGGAAATGGTATGGTTTTATAATTAAGTGAAAAATAAAAGATGACTTAACAGTCCATTTTGCTGTGTGGTAATAACTG
>NW_010300759.1:0-6228 GCF_000700745.2 Antrostomus carolinensis | reverse complement strand
GAGCGCTGTGCCGTGTCCGGCACCGTGTCCCACGCTCGCTGCTGTCACCCGCCCTCTGCCACCCCCATGGCCTCGCCACGGCTCTGCCGCCGCTGCCACACCTCTGGGGCCGCTGTCACATCTCTGTCACCTGCATCACGCCTCTCGCCTCCACCGCCCCTCCATCGCACTTTATGGAATAGAGTCACAGACTGGTTTGGGTTGGAAGGGACCTTAAAGATCATCTAGTTCCAATCCCCCTGCCAGCAGCAGGGACACCTTCCACTAGACCAGGTTGCTCAAAGCCTCATCCAGCCTGGCCTGGAACACTTCCAGGGAGGAGCAGCCACAGCTTCTCTGGGCAACCTGGGACAGTGTCTCACCACCCTCACAGCCAAGAATTTCTTCCTCACATCTCATCTCAATCTCCCCTCTGCCAGTTTAATGCCATCACCCATCACTTCCATCACCTCCACCACCCCTCCATCCCCTCTATCTCCCTTCCATCATACCTGCATCCCCTCTGTGACCTCCATCACACATCCACCACCTCCATCACCCCTCCACCACCCCTCCATCACCTCCACCACCCCTCCATTGCCCCTCTATCAGCTTTATCACACCTCTATCGCCTCCCTCCAACACACAGGCACATTCACCTCCCGCTTTCTCCTTGGCTCCATTAAAACCAGTTTCTCCCTGCTCCGAAGTTGGAGGCTGTTTTGCTCGTTACATGGAGGAAGGAGCAGGTGGGGTGCTGGATCCGTGTGCCAGCTGACCTTCCCAAGCTCAACAGCGAGCTGTGCCGGGGATGCTAATTAAAAACAAAATAATTACAATAGCGCTTGGTAACAAGAATACGAAGGTAAGCGAGGTCATGGCACAAGACACTAAATTAAAAATAACTCCATGGTACAGCGGGTGGCAGTTTATGGCTCGCCATTAAAAAAGCCATGGAATTGTTCATCCGTCCTTTATGTCTTAGGGATGGATGGAGTCAAATATTAACCTTTCTGCACTTATTTTGATTTTATCCCTGTGTGAGGTGAGAGCAGCTCACGCTACAGAGCATTGCAGGGCAAGACTTTGGGGAGGAGCACAATTTTCAGCAGAAAAATGAATTTTCCCAAGATTCCTGACATTAGACCATCATTTGAGGGCTCAGCTAAATATTTGTGCCCCGTGAAATTGTGCCTGTGGGACAAGAGTGGTTTCCTACCCCACCAAGCTGGAAACCCCAGTGGGCTGGTCCCTGCAGGGATGCCACTTCGATTTTCCTTATTATTTGAATGTCAATTTTTGGTTGATTGCCCTTTTTAAAATTTCATTTTTTTAAGGGAAGTTTATGGAAAGCCTAAGAAATAATCATGCCCCAAGATGGGGAAGCATGGTGTAGGTGATGGCCCGAAGCATCCCTCCATGGATCACCTCTTTGAGGGTTGGGGAAATGCTATGGATTCCTTTTTTTTTTTTTTTTTTTTCAGGCATAGAAGAGCCATTCCTGATTTTTTAGTGAAGTCCTGAACTGAGCCAGAGCTCAGCATCACCTCTCCACAAATCCCAGCTGAGGCTTTAGCTTCTCTATATACACAGGGAATAAAAACTCCTTGTAATGTCACTAGTGTCACAATTCCCATAGGAAAGGAACAAACAGCTCATATCTCCATAGGAAAAATCCAGATACAATATATCCAAGTCAGTTTTTTAAGGAAATAGAGAGATGTGTTTGGGGTTTGTTTTTTTTTAAAATATATCTTTTTTTTCTTTTTTCCCCAAAGTCTTTTCCCAGTGGAATAAAACCAGCAAGAACCAAGCAAGACACTCAAGAAACTTTCATAGAAGTATTTATTAGGTTACAAATACCGTGCAGTTTATATCCAGCATACGGATTCATTCCACACAGGCACAAACAAGCAGGAATCGCTGCTCTGTTTGTCGTGAGAATTCACTTTCACGCTGGTTAAAGCTGACTGCAACGTAAGGCACTGCAGCTCCCGCAGCCCTCAAGCCCTTGCTCCTTTTATTAAATTGGATATAGAAATCTTGCCAAAAAAGAACTAAAAAAAGCAGCAAATACATAGTTTGAAAGCCAGAAGCATCCTACTGTGCCTTTTACTGCTTCTTGTCCCTTATTCTCAATTCTTTGATAGTTTCCAGGAGGCTTCTTGCTAGGAATTTAGCTAATATCTCAGTTTATGGATTTTTTTTAATTTTTTTTTTTTTTTTTTTTTTTGAGCAGGTTGTCACCAAGGATGGGTAGAAACGCTCGGGATTCATTTTCTGACTTTATAATCAGGGAATTTACCTGTGTGAGGGTGCACCCAGACCAAGTCCCACTCAAGATGGTATAGGTCTGTCTTCTGCATCACCTCAGGAACCTTTCAGGAGGTGGCTGGAGCAGTGGGGAGAGCCCATTGCCATCAGCACAAGGAGCCGTAGACTTTGCAAACAGCTCAGCCAATACTTCCACCCCATGGGAAGAGGCTGGCCAGGTTTCTTGGGGAGGAACCTGCAGATTTATTCTGATTTGGTGGTTGAAGGGAGTTCCCCATGGTGGGTTCAGTTCTGCCCATGATGGGTCAGGTTCTGCCCATGGTGGCTCTGGCTCTGCCCACAGCACTGGGCAGGGTAAGGACACCTCCTACCAACATCTTGCACGGCTTCTCCCAACCCAAAGCATCCCCACCACAGGGCTGCAGTCCCCCTGGACCTCCTCAAGTGGGATGAGCAGGCTGGACCTCCGATGAGGTTTTCTGTAGGTGATGGAGCTGGCCATGGGGGCTGCAAGAAGCCCAAAGCCAGCTTTATCCCTCCCCGCTCACACTTACATGAGATGAACAAGCCTCCAGTGATACAACATAGGTGAGGGGCCGTGCTGGCTTCTAGAGAGCGTTAGCAAAAGCAGGCTGAGTGTCCGATGCTGAGGGCTGGCTTTCTTCTGCAAAGCGATCCTTCCTCCCACAGCTTATGGAGAATTCTTCATGGGGGAACGCTTCTTAATCTGGAAACACTCGCATTTCTTGTATTTCATTGTCAGTCCATACTGAGGAGTGATGTCCACCTCCGCCCCAGGGCAGAGGCTGAACTCCAGCTGCTGCAGTATGGTGGCCAAGAAAAGGAAGACCTCCCACCGGCCGATGGTCTCCCCGATGCATCGCCTCTTCCCCAAGCCAAAAGTCATCACTTTGTCACTCTCCGTTCTGCTTATTTCGGTCCCTGCAGCATTGAGGAATCGCTCAGGGTTGAAAGTTGAGGGATCCTTCCAAAGCTTCCTGGAGCAGAAAGGAGAGACACCTGAGGAAGCCACTTTCACCCATTGTGATGGGGACAATGGTCAAAAAACTCCTCATGGAAGAGCAGCATTGCAATGATTTCTTATTTCACGGTCCAAAAAACTTTGGCAACCTGTATCCCTGATCTCAACTGCCAACTGCACGTCAGACTCCATCAGCTCACTCTACTGCAACTTCTATTTCAAACCCAGATTGTGTTTGCCTGGGCAGATACGGGGTGTGGATTTAATTCAGCATGCAATAGCTAAAAGCCCTGCAGTTTGAGCCAAAAGGAGAGCATAGAAGTTGGTCAGCACTTCTTAAAAAAGAAGGATGGAGACCCGAGAGTTTTCCCCACTTTGAACCCTCCCAGCCTGGCTGCTGGGAGGTGCCAGGTGGGATTTTCCAGTGCCTTAGAGGGAACCCTCTCTGATCCTAAGGACAATGTTCCCATAGTGATGCTCACCAGCATACGCAGGAGCAGAAGGAATATTGAAATATTTCTGTGCTCCTGGGCTATTGGGATACAAAGATCTTGAGCTTCTGATCCAAAATACCTGATCTGGGAACCACCTTCTGTATCGAGCCTTAGGCAACTTACTCGCCCCAGGAGGTTCTCTGCTGGAGAGCAGAGGAGGAGTAAGATGGGGCTTTGGTTTCCAGATCCCCTTTCCTTCACCAAAGCTGATTATCAGCAATAACAGCACGAGCCTATTGAGTTTAACAAGAGTCATGTCAGGACATTTTTCTTCTTGAAAGAGGGAACCAGACAGTTCCCATTAAGCACATCCAGAGCTGTTAACCCGGATCACAAGGGCTGCTTGGCAGGAGGATCTACCGATTCCTGATTATTCAGCAGCCCAAGCTGCCAGCTCTCACATGGATATGGAAAGTCTGGTGCATTGAGGACATCACCATGTTACAGCACATAAATTGGGTGAGCCCTGGTGTTGGGGATTTGCTGAACCAGTGACTAAGTCAACCCAGAGCAGCTCCATGCCCAAGAGCACCAAGGCTGGGCTTGGCATCAAACCTACATGATTTTTGGTACCAATCTGCCTTTTCCTGCCTTCACAACCCATTTGGCTTTTGGGATGTTGCTCTAAAGGATCAGAGCAACTTTAATGCCAAGCAAACCCATGGCAGCCTGGATGAGCACGGAGGATTTGGTGTACTCACTCATCGTGATTCACTTGCCACTGGTTGATAAACACGCAGGTGTCCTTGGGGATGTAATAGCCGTTCAACACCGTCGCTTTCGTCGTACTGAAAGAAATACCGACGGAGAGGAGAAGTGAAGATGAGACTCACAGCTTCGCAGTGAGACAAAGCTTGCCAAGTCCTAGGGGTGTTTCATTTTTAACACTCTATTTGTACTCTTAGAACTGGCTGGGAAATATTCTGTATTGGGGCGAGTAAATTGTCTTGGTTAACATTTTTCCTCAAGCAGAAAGATTCCAGTTGCGGGAAGTTGAATGAGTTGTGATGTGGTTTCTCCTAAGGTAGGAAGAAATATAAACCCAGAGGTGTTCACCATCCCTCTACTAGCAAAGGCTTTGGAGTGAAAATGCCCTTAAAGGGAAGGATCTGACCCTGGGAAGGCAGCAAGCTGGACAGCTGCCGGCCCCAAGGGCAATGGATGCAGCCCCAGGCACCAACACAACATGGGAGCTGTGTGAAAACCATAGGGAGATCTAACATGAGTCATTCCGGCTGTGCACTGGAATATTTCCCCATAGCAGGGATCCATTCTCAGGTGATTATTAGCATCTCCCAGAAAACCACTCCAAAAAAATCCCCTGAATAATATGTCAGCCACTCCATACCTGTGCGGGATGGTGAAGGGCATGAAGGAGGAGTGCCTGAACATCTCCAGGATAAAGGCTTCTGTGTAAGGCAGCATGCTCCGGTCTGACAGTCTTGGTCTTCTCTCCCAGCCGATGGTCTGATCTGCAGGAGGTCAAGAGGATGGAGAGGGATGGGAGCA
The DNA here is from genome assembly GCF_000700745.2 of Antrostomus carolinensis. NCBI lineage: Eukaryota > Metazoa > Chordata > Aves > Caprimulgiformes > Caprimulgidae > Antrostomus > Antrostomus carolinensis. The sequence goes on along the minus strand of NW_010300759.1, from coordinate 990 downwards.
GCCCTCACCAGAGAGGTTTCGGCCCTGGAGGAAGCAGGTTCATGGACTCACCTAGTTCTTCCTGAATCTTCTTCTGGATGTCGGGGTACAAGGCAACATACATGAGGCTCCAGGATAAGGCAGTTGCCACAGTGTCAAAGCCTGGGTGGACATGAAAAAGGCATGTAGTTACCAAATGAGGACAGGCAAGTGGGCATTTACAAGACCCTGTCACTCTAGATATTACCCATGAAGCAGTTCCCCCATCAGCTATCACTGAAAAGCCATCTGCTCTGGAGAGCACCCAAGAGCCCAGCAGTAGCTCCAAACATCCATCATGGCCAGGGTCTCACCCGACAGCAACGGCTCCTCCACCCAGCCTCCCAGCAGCGAGGTTTCACCCTCAGAAACATTCTCACCTGCCCCAAAGAGGTCATTGACAATGTTGATGATCTTCTCATTGGAGAGTGGGACTCGGGCATCCTCTTCTATGTTCTTCTCCTGGCAGTGCTCAATCAGCGAGTCCGTGATGTCCCTGATGTGCTCCTGGGGAACACAGGTGGGTCAGGGACATCGGGGACACCCAGGACTGGGGAAACCTCCCCCTAGCCAGCACCTGCTCCTGGGGGAATTAACTGCAGATTGGAGAGCCCCAAAGGAGCTTTCCTGGGCAGAGGTGAAGGGACGAGGGAGCACCCTCTTCCCCCCATTGCCAGGCAGGCATCTCTGACAATTGTAGTCATCTACCCACATCCAAGAGCATCCAAGCTCTTACCTTATCAAAGCTGGTATAATGCTCCTTGACAATTTTTTGCACAAAGAGGCTGAAACGCCTGTTGATGTCCTTGAAAAGCTGCATGGTGCGGCTGGGAAGATACTGAAGCATGGGGATGAAGTCAGCAGGGTTGCCAGAAGCAGCTGCATCCCCAAATTCATTGCTGAGGTTCACCACGCTGAGCAGCTCTTGGTCATTGTGGTCATAGCGCTTGCCAAAGCAGATGGCACAGATGA
>NW_010300758.1:14822-15027 GCF_000700745.2 Antrostomus carolinensis | reverse complement strand
GGGAGAGATGGTTTAGCTTAAAAGTACACGGAGCAGAGAAGGGAAGGCTTCATGTACTCTGAAATGCATCACTGATGTTTTTCTTTCACCTAAGAACCTGTATTGGGTGTACTGGGTCAGATGAAAGGCCCAGCTAGCCCAGTGTTCTGTGCCCAGCACTGGCCATACAGGGATGCCTAGGGAAGAATAAGAACAAGGCAAGCAG
>NW_010300758.1:755-14799 GCF_000700745.2 Antrostomus carolinensis | reverse complement strand
CTTCCCCCTAATACATTCCTGCACTCCAGCTGTTTTCAGCTCTGGCAATCCTGTGGCTGGATGTGGTTTTGAGGTGTTTAGTAACCCTTAGGAGACCTCTCCTTGAGCTCACATGAGCTTTATTATCTACAAAGTCTTTGTGGCAAGAAGTTGCACAGGTCCACCATCTCTCACGTTCAGAACCACCTTTCTTGTTTGCTTTGAACCTGGCTGCTGCCAGCTTCTTCTCTTTTCCAGACCAAAGAGTCCCAGCTAACTTAGATCATTCTCCAAATGGAAATCTTTCATCTTGCACCATTACTACCAAATTAGACACTTTTTCCTTCTGATTCTATAAATTATTTAGTAGCTTTTTGAAAAGTTAACCCCACAACTTTTATTGCATAGAAACGTTTAATTTCTGTATATTCCTGTACACCTGTCTGTCAGATTCTGAACTACTGCAAACCTGTAAGTTTGCTGATTTCAAAGAAGCTCTACCAAGTTTAGACCAAATGAAGCTGCGATCCAGGATTTGTCCTTCTCTTTAGTGCTGGTGATGGAAATTTAACAGGTTTTTGATGATTTTTACAACCTTTGTAGCCTACCTTAAAAATAATCAATGATTTAAATGGTCAAAATAAACTCTCTGCAGAGTTAAATGACAAAGAGAAGTTTGTAAAACAAAATAGAGCGGTGTTTTTTCCTTTTTGAATTTAGCTTTATACTTCTCAATTGAATTTTACCCAATATTACTGCTTTGGTGAGAATTGAGACTGTGAAAACAGTATATGCCCTAAAAGTGCCTTATATAGCTCATTGCATGGATAGTATAAGGACACTGAATATTTCAGCAGTGAATACTTCAACACAGGGATGACAGCAATGGCTGGGGTGGACAAGTAACCTCTCTAAATGAAAAGACCTCTAAATTGTGCACATATAAGAGGAACATTCAGTAGTATTCAAAATAAATGTGAGCTTTTATGAACTGAAACAAAGAAAGATTGTAAAATAAGCAAAGTGAAGCTGACTAAAGGCTTTATACAAGGAGTCTGTGGAGGGAACAGGAAAAGGTGTAGGCACAGCCTGCCTTTTTAACTACCGTGTTAAAAACCAACATGCAAATTGTTTATGTAGAACTCAAAACCAAACCAAGCAAACTACCTCAGAGCTGGGCAGTGTTCCACCCACCCAGCCAAGACTTGTTACATCATGCCTTAAAAATGCCAGGGAGAGCTTCAGAGACTATTAGCATTGCAGTCAATGTTGAAATAATCCAAGCACCAGCTCCTCTACTGTGGTGGTTTCACTGGGCTGGCATTGGGCTGGCACTGGGCTGGCAGCCAAACACAGCCATTCACTCACCCCCCTCCCCACCCCCAGGGGACAGGGGAGAGAATTGGGGGGCAAGGGTAAGAAGACTTGTAGGGTGAGACAAGAACAATTTAATAATGGAAATAAAACTTAAAATAATAATGATATTAAAATAGTAACAATAATAATAATAGTAATAAAATATGCAAATGAGTGCTACCCATGGACATTGCTCCCCACCCACTGACCCAGCCCGGCCCGTTCCCAGATCACGATCCCGGAGGAGCGACAATCCCGACCCGAAACCGCAATCCCGGGAGAGCCAGAGCCCGAGCCAAAGCCAGAGAGAGCAAGAGAGGAAGAGCCCCTCATGGATCTCCTGCCCATGGGGGACAGGAGATGGAACAGCCCCTTGGCAGAGCCAAATGCCAATTTAGCTCATTAATTTAAATATTCCTCAGCCCCACTTAGACCTTGCACCTGTAGATCAGCAAAACACAAAGTCCTTCACTTCCAGCAACACAAATGCAAACATGGGGATGTTCTCAGCATTTCTCTCCTAACAAATCCCAGCTGAAACCAAACCCAGCGCTGTTCCAGCTGCTGAAAAGAAACCAGCTCTGGCACAGCTACAAACCAGGACACAAACCAATACATGGAGCACGTAGCTGGGCTTACTTTGCTCTGTAGAGTTGGTCACACTCTTATTGCATGTGTTCAGTATATAAATATTAACTCTGATTTACGCGTGTGCACTTTCAATAGTTTGGTGAGCAGGCAATCATTCCAGGCAATCATGCTATAAAGTTTGTTTACAAATTCCGAGCAAGATAGCACATAACAGGGAGCAAGTCATATTGCTGACTTTTACATTCAAACCTGCCACATGACAAACTATATTTCACATTTAAGATATTAAACAACTCTGTCATTCCTGGTTGCCTCTGGAGTTAAATTTTGTGCCTTGATGAGAGTGGATTTCAGCTTCTTTTTGGCCAAGTAAACTTCGGGCAGAAGGTGGCAGCCTGAAGAATTTGCCGACACACTGTAGTTTCCTCTCCTTCAGAGATTCAGAGGTCCAGTTTCAACCAGATGATTTTGTTAAAGCAATGAAATTAAAGGTTGATCAGGGATATAGACTCTCATACTTCACTAATTAAATGCCTTTAATTACAGAAAATTGAATTGAGACACTTGCTGTGGGAGGCAGGTTATTTGGTGACTGCTAGTTGCAGAACTTTCTTCTGTAAAGTGTCTAGCGCAGAATTCCTACGCTCCCTAGAAATATGAAATATATTTCTGTGCTGTGGAGGTGGAACAAGAATGTTTCTTCACAATAGCTCTATTAGTCTCAGCTAACAGTGGACTGTAGAGCCTGCGGCACTGTTTTCAGCAGACACACGGAATGCTGAGAGGCTACAGCAATTCACAGTTGTTACACTCCTTCTGTGCTATTTCAGATGGTCATCTTTGGACAATGGTGCCTCTGCTGCTATCCACTAGTTACTGAGACAATCATCTGACTTACCAAATAATAGTATTTTCTACCAGTTTCCTCCAATTCTGCTAGTGGGCACAGAGCGCAAGATTCTTCTCCGCTATTTGTCGCTCCTGCCTCTCAGTGTGGATTCTGGGCTGTATCTTCCTCTTGATGTCAAGGAATAGGACCAATTCTTTCCTGCCAGTAGCATACCACTAGCTGGAAGCAAGCTGGGGAGCCTCCTGCAATGAATGAACTGTCTTCTGTGCTACCTGACCTTTTGATTTGTGAGAGCTTATTTTAAATCATGCCGTGGTGTGCCAGGTGAAAACAGCTGGATGGAGCTCAGCACCATTCACACTTATATCAACTGGGGTTGTTGAGCCTGGAGAAAAGGAGGCTGAGGGGAGACCTTCTGGCTCTGTCCAACTCCCTGAAAGGAGGGTGGAGAGAGGTGGGGGTGGGTTTGTTCAACCAAGGGACAAGTGACAGGACAAGAGGAAATGGCCTCAAGTTGCCCCAGGGGCAGTTGAGATGTAATGTGAGGAAGAATTTCTTTGCTGAAAGGGTTCTGAGGCATTGGAAAGGGTTGCCCAGGGCAGTGGTGGAGTCCCCATCCCTGGAGGGATTGAAGAGTCGTGTAGACATAGTGCTGAGGGACTTGGGTTAGTCGGGGACTTGTCAGTGTGAGGTTAATGATTGGACCCCATGATCTTAAAGGTCTATTCCAGTCCAGGCAATTCTGTGATTCTGTGTGATTCTGTGAACACTGGGATTATATTCACATTGTTCTGTGTGCACATTTCTGCCAGTTTCCTCATGAAAGCTGGTAGCCGGGGAGTTTTCCCTTGGTGGGCACAAAGCAGCATTTTGGGAAGTGTAGCCTTGTGTTCTCTTTCAACTTCTAAACTGACTCAGGACTACCTGAGGTCTATTGTGCAATGCCATCTGTGTAACAGCTAATAATTTCAAGTCTTCAGCCTGCAGGATCCCAGAGCATTCTCCAAAATAACGTACAAGTGTCATTTACTGAGCCCTGTATGAAACTTAATAAATAAGTAACATCTGAACCTTACAGCTGAGTAAATATTCCACCCATTCAATAAAACCTACATAGGGTGGGTCTCTTGAAGAGTTGAGGAGAGTTGGTGTTCTGAGAGAATATACAATCTGCTGAAATGAAATTTGAACCAGTAAGTCTGTTAACAGCCTGAAAGAGTCCCCAGGAACAGGGTGTGTGATGAAATCTTACGATAAAAAAGCAGCTCACCTGTCCTCACTGAAGGTTTGAACTTTAAAATGAAAAACTTGAATGCATTTAGCCCGCCCCCAAGATACCAACAAAAGAACAAGCTTGTCATGCCAACAGAGAAATAAAACTTTGCAATAACTTCTGACAAAAATCCAGTGTCCAGTATTATTTAAAAAGAAAATACAGTGTCAGTAGTTGTTCCATCCCATTGCTGTCCTCTGAGAGCCACCATCTAATGATCTCAGAGCTTTTTTGCAAATGTTGGCTCGCTGCCTTTGAGACAGTTGTTATCTTGCCATTCTGCAGATGACAGTGGGAAAAGGTAATGATGAACAGACTAATAAAGCTGATCAATGTTCACACAACAAATTGACAGCAGAGCTGATAGGAGAGATGTCTTCATTCCAGTTCATCTACTGTAGCTGTATCCATCTACATTGGTCAGGTATATCTAACACTGAGTGTATCCTGCCAGGTTAATTTGTACAGATGTGTCAGGTTTTGTGCAGCTGCCCTAGCAGAGGTGGGGATTCATCCAGCACAGCTACACTTCCGTGGCAGAGCATCGTGCACTTGTTCCTCAGAGTCATGAAGTTGAATTTTACCATTCACTTTGTACAAAATTTCAACAGTTGCCAAAAAAAGGAATGGAAAATCTGGACAGAATCAGTTGGAGAAGAGTGGATTGTAAAAAAAAAAAGTACCAGGCTAGAAAATCCAGCTCAGTTTTCCAGGGCTGGTGGAGCTGATAGGCACTCCAGCCAAAGGGAGCAGTTGGTCTTTCTCAAAGACAGATTGCAGGCTTATCCCGCAAAACTAGCAAAAGCCACGTCATCTGTTTGTCTTTCAGCCACTTCACATATTTCTTTTTCTTGTAGGAAGGAGACTACTGACATTTAGAGTAACAAAATAGCATCAAGGTTTCTCTCCTCTAGCCACCAATAATAATTTCTGGCAATATTTTGTTTATGTCAGTGGATATTTTGAAATGTTTAAAACTATTACAATAGAGATTTAAAATGTTCTTTTACACATGCACATTCTGATTAAGACTATTTAGGAAGTTGTCTGTTTGTGACAACAGCTCTACCATTTCAAGAGGTGAAATGATCAAAGGTTTTGTACATATTTTTGTAGCTGTCTGGATGTTGAGAGAGTGAGGTATGGCTGATTGCCACGGAGAACTCACAGAGAACTCAGTGGCAGATAAGACATGACCTGCAGCATTTGTTTAGGTTGGAACAGAAGCTGCTTTGCTCTTCCTGGACATGCAGAATATAATGTCAGTCCCATGGGCAGATGCATTTCTTTCCGAGAGGTGCTGTTGGTCAGCTTCTAGGACTACACCTCTAGAAAATACCCTTAGTTGCTTATGCCTCCAAATCTTTGGATTTTGTCTGATTGGTATGTTTGTGGTATATAGAAATACATGTACTTCATAAGAACACCATTTATTATTTAATTCCCTAATTGCATCATTTTATCTGTGTAAAGTTTTGTGTTGCACAGGTGTGAAAGAGAGAATAAAAAAATAAAGCTTAGAATAATTATCCCAGGTTTGAAGCCATCCTGGACAGTGACTATCCTTTATGGAATGACTATAGAGGAACCCTGGAATGATTAAAACCTGCTCTATAAATCCTGCTGCTCCAAGATCTGTGTTGCCATTAACATGCTTTTGACTTCTCAGTGGTTAAGCTGTACCTACAGATGTCAGTTTTCACCGGTTCCCTCTCATGGCACTCCTGTTTCTGTTCTCACACATCAACTCGGCTGTAGGAAATAGAAACATCAAAAGGAAATAATAATTTGTTTTAAAATATGTTTGTAAAAGATTATGTAAACTTTTCATCCTTGATGTCTGCAATGACAGAGGAGCTAAGCTGTCTTCAGCCCTTCCCTGGAGACAACTCTTAGAGTTCAAACAAACAGCAAGTCTCATTTGAACATGATGTAAATATATACCGTGTGAGATTGCTTTGCTGCTAACCATGGCAGAGGGCAGTGTCAAATCTGTTGCCATCTATCAGCTGTTCTGTTTTACCTGAATTTACCTGCAAAGGTAAATTCAGTTAGGTGGAACTGGTAATGAATTTTGTTTTACCTTTGTTAATATAACACTAGATAGGTTATATATGTGTTTCTGGTTCAATCGACCAGCTGCAGTACACATGGGAAAAGGAGGGCACAAAAAGAGCCTCACTCATTTTGAGTCCTTATGAGATAGGAATCCTCACTTACATACCGCACGCTTTGGGGAGTAACTCTCACATTAGTAAAGCACTTCTCCCTAGATTCATAGAATCATAGAATCACAGAATGGTTTGGGTTGGAAGGGACCTTAAAGCTCATCCAGTTCCAACCCCCCTGCCAGCAGCAGGGACACCTTCCACTAGACCAGGTTGCTCAAAGCCTCATCCAGCCTGGCCTTGAACACTTCCAGGGAGGAGCAGCCACAGCTTCTCTGGCCAACCTGGGACAGTGTCTCACCACCCTCACACCAAAGAACTTCTTCCTAATATCTCATCTAAACCTCCCCTCTTTCAGTTTAAACCCATTTCCCCTTGTTTTGTCATTAACTGCCCTTATGAAAAGTCCCTCCCCAGCTTTCTTGTAGCCCCTTCAGGTACTGGGAGGCCGCTATAAGATCTCCCCGGAGCCTTCTCTTCTCCAGGCTGAACAGCCCCAACTCTCTCAGCCTGTCCTCACAGCAGAGCTGCTCCAGCCCTGGGATCATCCTGGTGGCCTCCTCTGGACTTGTTCTAACAGGTCCATGTCTCTCTTGTGTTGGGGGCTCCAGAACTGGACACAGTGCTCCAGCTGGGGCCTTACAAGAGTGGAATACAAAGACACATTCCCTGTGCAAAGGAAAATTTTGTGCTGCCATTTTAGAGAAGATGAATTTTAATCTCACACATGCACCAGCTTCACAGCCCAATTTTAATTCAGAATTGGAAAAATCTTGCATACAGTAGGTAGCTTATTTTTAGTACAAATAAACCACTACTACAGTAGCCAAACATAGATTTGTGTAGAAATAAACACTGATGCTTTTGGCCCTCTTTCAGCAACGGCCAAATCATAACTGCCTCTGATAGTGACCAGGTCCTAAACAGGACAGTGCTCTGATACTTTTCCTGTTGCTAAAAGGCATTGCAGTAAATCAGCTTAACCTGGCATAACTGGCAGAAGAGAAAGCCATCTCCAGATACAAACATGGTTAAATACTTCATGTTATCAATGTAAAAAAAAATCTGGCTGATTGTCAGAGATGCTATGAAGTCATCACTTGAATTAATATGAAAAGTTAGTGGTGAAAGTCAGTTTGAAATTACATGTCACATTTTTCAGAATTGCTAGAGAACTCTGAATAATTTGGCTTTTCTAACTATTTTGAATCTTATTTTCCTTCTTTAAGGTTGAAAGTAATAAATTATCAAAAGAATCCAGAGAAAATGAAGAACTGAGCTGCAAAACCTGGTAACAGGGCAGTGACTCTGAGCGTGACAGACACAAGCTTTGTTCCTCCCCACTGGCTGACAGTTTCCTGGTTCCAGAGGACACCGAGGGAGCTCCCACCGAGTGGGAACGCTGGATGTTAGACACAAAACCTTGAACAACCTTGGCATTTGGCAGAGAACCAACACAGACGGGGCACACCAGAGCAGCGCGCTCACAACAGCCCTTCGTTCCCAGCAAAGAGCCTGATAAGTTTTGATCCAGCTGGAGTTTTTTCCAGGGATAATGGAGTTTCATAAGTATGAAAAAAAGTCCTTGAACATGTCTATCCCTGTAGCAAAACCTGTTTCCAGAGTTGCAAGTAGATGTTTTACCTCAGTTGCAGGAGAATGGCTTGCTGGTGGAAGTGAAGGCTGTTATTTCTTTTCTGGTAGACACTTTATGACTGTGGGGAATTTCATGAGATACAAAGTCATGCTTCATACTTGTTTGTTAGCCACAGTCTTTACTCTGTGCTGGTGTTACTAGAAAAAGAAATGAAATTCAACTAAGGCCCTTTTTAATTTCCAGGTAGGATAGGGCATCTAGTTTATCTGGCACTTGCTAGGAGGTAGATCCTTTTCCTTAATGTACTTGCTAATGGAGGGAAAAACTGGTAGTTCAAGTTACACGTGGGACATGTGATTTGAGAGTGGGCTGATAAGTAAATGGTACCGACAAATTGATTTTGCTTGCTTATTAGCTGGTTTTCCATTTGTGCCAAATACTGGTAGATGCAATAACAATGAAATGCCCTTGGGAAATTTAAGAACTATTTCAATTGTAGCTACTGATATAATAATAAAGTCACAGAAATGAGTCAAAAGCAAAATAAAATAATTAATCTTAATGAAAGCTTAATTGAATAAAATGTGTTTGTCTTGTCTGGTTTTGGTTTACAGAAGTATTTATGTCCAGAACTCGGCGGAGTTTTATGTGACGTGCTACAGACTGTCTTTGTCTGGCAGATCTTTTATTTAGATGATCATCTTTTGAAAGTGTGTCCATAAACTGTTGGCAAAGACAACGCTGAGAAAGAGGCCGGCTGGGGTCATTATTTGAAAAGGCGATAGTATTTTCCCTCTAAGCCACAGATAGAGTGTTCCACATTTCTATTTCAGGCTACAAACCAGAGCAGGCTCTTGTTGAGCGTTAAGTTTACCTTCACAGGAAATCCATTGTTTGAAAAGCTAATGGAGCACCACACCCCTGTGTGCACACAGATGGGGCTCTCTGATAAATTCTCGCTCTCCAACAGACATGAATACCTCGAAATTATCTGATAATGCTATTGTTAAAGTTCCAATATTGAAAAACCTACAAGAAATGATAAATTTATTTACACAAATTTATTGCGGAAGGGAACTTGATCTGAGCGAGGTATCAAATGAGCGAGTAGGAATTGTAATGCCCAGACCAACACAAAGACAACTCATCAATCTGGAATAAATTACTGGAAGTCAGCAAGAATCCCAAATTCAAGGGCCAAGTTCTTCTTAAAGGAAAAGTTTGACCTGGTGTACAAAAATACTAACAATCCTGTTTATTTATTTGTCTGTGGGTGTATACAAACAAAAAGTTGGCCAGAGAAGCTGTGGCTGCTCCTCCCTGGAAGTGTTGAAGGCCAGGTTGGATGAGGCTTTGAGCAACCTGGTCTAGTGGAAGGTGTCCCTGCTGCTGGCAGGGGGGTTGGGACTGGATGATCTTTAAGGTCCCTTCCAACCCAAACCATTCTACAATTCTAAAAAACTACTCAGAAGAAACCCTGTTGCATAGTTAAGCAATCAATAATGTTCACCACTTTCCTCTTCCCTCTGGTGGTAGAAATAGGAGCTGAGTAAAGCCAGGAAATTTTTATGCAAAAATGTGTTGATGATGAACAAGCCTATTTCCTTCACAGAGGGAAACAGCGTCTAGAAGAGAGAATTAATACAGCTTTAGTGTACTCTGCAAATAATGCAGACGCCAGAACTCTTTTGAGTGCCATGCATTCAGTTATTATAAATCTGAACAAGGAAACTTTCAAATATCATAGTAATTAACATCTTAGGAATACCACATTAACATATTTAGATGTTTGTAATCAGGGCTCAGCTCTAGAAATGCTGCCCCTCCTAGTCTTTCACAGTGGAAAAATGATGAGTTTGTTTGTCTGTAAGGACGTGTGAGATTTTCCAGGAGTAAGAGATGTGTGGAGACAATCTGAAATACGAGAGAAGACTTCTTTCTTTTAGTCTCCATATACACCCAGACCAGAAATCTGGTTTCAGATTAGGTCCTACTGAAACAGTGGATCATAGGCAATGCATTGAGCATCTTTGGGAAATCTGGTTGGAAAACATAGTTGCAAAACTCAATTTGTTTATATGACAGTTCTGAGGGCAGGAAAATCTGATTTTTAAAGTTTTATACTCTCCTTGCTATGCAAATAGCCTGGCTAAATTCAAGTAGATTTTTAGAGGGAAAGTTAAAGGCGTCTTCTTATCACCAGAGTATTCCTGACAAATGAGAAACTCTGATTCCAAAACTTAAGGCACTTGAAAGGGACGGAGCTTTGAAAATTGTGGTCAAAACAGCCAACAATTTATGAAATCAAGTATTTCTGCTGTAAGTAACTGAGATGGGACCTTAAAGTGGGACTTCAGGTGGCAGCATCCCTGTCGTTGCCAGCCCAGCTTGTAATGCAAGTCACATTGCTGGATTTTAATCTTGAAGCAGCTTTTACTGTGCATAGTTTTAGATGATCTAAACCACACTTTTTGGATCATCTGTATTTCACTTACTCATCTGTAGGGACAAATGATTGTGTTTACATAGCTGTACTACCCGCGGCTCCATTTTAAAAAACACACACGGAGAAGCTCCTTTTGTCTTGGCATTTCCATTATTGTCTCTCCAATATTCTGATCGCATCGCCTCTGTTCTGCTGAGACACGGGCTGCTGCTGTGATAGTGAAGCTGTCCCTGCTTCATTCATCCAGAAGAGATACCACCGCGCAGCGATATTTGCCACATATCCACAGGCAGCTCTGATGTTTTTCAAACATCCACAATGTGATTTTCTCATTCCCTGACCTGCCCCGCTCACTTTAATAGTGTTTGCACTTTGCTCCTTTTGACCTTTAAGTCTTGGCTTGCTATAAAACCAGTGTGTGGACAGGAACAAAATGGTGTGTCACATCAAACCCCGTCAGAATTCAAACCGAAGCGTTGGGAAAGTGGAAGTGTCAAGAACTAATAAGTTTACACTGATTTCTATAAACACTTTGTTCAAATGCTTGGGATACAGATAAACAGTCCTTGTGCAATATTTGTTATGGTTTCACCTGCTTGAAGCTGGAAACTGAAAGTGTTTTGATAAATGGGACAGAAAAGTTTGTTGAGTTGTTCTGCACCTGGAAGTACTTCTGGATGTTATGCTGAAGTGCTACCTTCCATCTTATAACAGCAATATGGCTCAGTAATTCTATTTTTTTTGTTGTTTTGGGGTTTTTTTTTCCACAGATGAGGAACTATGACCTTGTACTGCACCTACGATGACTGGCAGTAGCTGCTGGCATTTCCTGGAAAATGAAAAATATGAGTTTTGGTGATATTCTTTAATGGACATAAAAGTAAGTCTTTGTTAAAATGTTTTAAAAAGTTTCTTGTAACATTATTAACTCATGTTTTGTTCAATGATTTGAAAGTCTCTTTTACCCGAAACTGAGACTTAACAAGTGCAAGATCAGATTTCAATTTCTATTCTATTCTGTTCTATTCTATTCTATTCTATTCTATTCTATTCTATTCTATTCTATTCTATTCTATTCCATTCCATTCCATTCCATTCCATTCCATTCCATTCCATTCCATTCTAGTGTGTGGTTTAACTCTGGTGTTACCTGTAGAACTGGACATCTTTATAAGTGAAGAATTAGCAAAGTACAGTTATATTGCAATAAATAAAAAGTGTTCCAAAAACCTAAGGTAACCAACCAGCAAAATAACACTTAATAAAAATCCCCAAATCAATCCCAGAGGTATTTTTAAATGTTTTCCAGCTCTGGTGAATCTTCCTTTCAAATTGACTTCTACTACTATGACAGCTAAAAACTGAATTTGCTTCTAAGGTTTTTGAGGCCATCGTAAGAGGGATAAGGATTTAAAAAAACAAGTATTTTTATAGGAGTTGGTGATATGCATTAAGACTTATTTGTGACACTGGGGCTTGCAGCTAGTGAAGAGGAAGAGATAGTTCAGAAAAGTAGAACCTGGTATTCTGTGAGGGTTAAATGTGGACTCCAGTATGTGTTCATGTATTTGGGGGGCAAAGCTAAAACATCTTTACATTTAATTTTAACTCTAGTTCCTCCACAGAGTAACTTCTGAGCCAGGTGGCAGGATGTCTCATCAAAGTGAAACCAGAGTTGCCCCGCTGAGATTCCACCTGCTATGTAAAAGTGCTTCCACTTTCTTGCCAAATGGAAAGAATTACCTGACTCCAGCAGATTTTGAGTCTCTATCAATTAAAAGCGATTGATTATGGTTGTGAGACTAAGCACTGGAAAATGTACACTGGACAACTAGAAGCCTACGCCTTAAAACTGCAGAATTGTTTAACATACTTTATTTCCTAACCATAGGAGTGAAAAAGTGTCCCATGTTCTAGTGTAAACTTCCCTTCTCAAGGGTTTCAGAGCATCCACAAACCAAAGCTCTGACCCTTGATCACCTGATGAAGGAGTTGTTGTTGGAGTTGGAAGTGAGGTTCTACACTTAACAATGAGCTTTTTGTGGTGAAAACAAAATTAGCTACTGGCCTTTTAGTCTGGTTTGGGAAATGTACTTCTAAATGTACACCCCTGCTGCATTTAGCATTTGTAAAAAGTTAGCACTCCAGAAGACCACTTCCTTCGGTAGCTCTTCATCTCTCTCACTAGTAATTTAATTTTCTTTCTCCTGTTGTGTCATGGCTTAGCACTGCTCAGCTCACCAATTCCTCAGAATAAAAATGAGGCTGATTGACAGCAGTAGCTGCTATAGCACGGTTAGAACTGGAATACAAATAAAAATAACTCCTAACTGTACCAATTATGTGCAGATTGACCACATCTCATCTACTGATATCTCCAGTGGGTCAATCCCAGTACTGTATCGTTTCCTTTGGTTTAAGATAATACACCTATAGCACAGAATGTCATGGACTTGACAGCAAATAAACCACCAGTAGTATCCTCACTGCATTAAGAAATCACTTGAAATGCATTTAATTTCACACCATAGTAAGTACAACTGAAATCACCACAAGTACATTAATGAAACAGCCCATTTATTTTAGCCCTGATTTTTGTCCAGTTTGCGGACGGTGTATCTCAGAACTGTTTGCATTGAAAGTTCCCTAATATTTTGTGGGTTAGTAGCCAGATTTATGTCTATAAAACAGTATTTTCCCACTAAACAGTTAAGACCTATCAGAAGCAGCTCTTCAGCTCTCTGATGTCTTCCTGGACAATTTTATTTGCTTACAGAATCTTGTCTTTAGGTGAGATCGTACAAGCAAAGGCAACACGCAGTCAAACGTGTCATTTGGAAAGCTGTGCCTTAGTTTCTGGATCATCTTCATGCAGCTTAGAATCATAGAAGGGTTTGGGTTGGAAGGGACCTTTCAAGGTCCATCCGACCCCCCTGCAGCGAGCAGGGACATCTTCAACCAGATCAGGTTGCTCAGAGCCCCGTCCAACCTGACCCTGAATGTTTCCAGGATGAGGTTTCTTTCCCTTACCTGCACTTTTGGCCTTTTTGCATATATTTAGACTTTTCAATTTTTAATTTTTTCCCCCACAAAGGGATGGTAGGACAGCAAGTTTAAGGTTATTAATGATAGTTTAGTTTTTCTTGCTTTTTTTCTTGCCTTTTTTTTTCTTATGCTTGCCTTAGCAATAGTTCATTAAGGGATTTATATCACAAATAGAAAATATCTCTAAGCTCTTTTGAAACAACAACTGTTTTGTATTTTTACCTGTGTAAACATTATACCTAACCCGATGGGTTTTGGAATTCAAATCCTTGACTAAGTTTGTAGACATGACTGCAATATAATTGTTAGTAATTATAATAATAACTATCACAGTAATAAGAGCTAGCAGCAGCAACTCAATACTTGACAGCCATTGGCAATTTGCTTACGATTTCAATTTCTAAACTAATCACTAGTGTTGTCAGTTAGGAATTAAAACCTTAGGGAAAACAGATAAATTCATTATTTTTGCATTTCCAGATCTCTCCGGAAGGTTGCTATGGGCACAGAACATTATAACTCTTCTTTCTGTCCCCCAGACAATGCTTGCAGCAGCTGTGCCCCAAGCTCCAAGTTAGCAGGCAGCTGACCCATAACACATCAAGTCAACAGAGAAAAACCAAGAGCCACTTCCACACACCGTAGAAGCACATTTGTGAATGTTTACTAGTTCTGGAGGGGGGAGGAGGGAACAAGCTGGAGAAGACAAGTGTGAACAAATACATGAGAAAGCACCAAT
>NW_010300758.1:0-745 GCF_000700745.2 Antrostomus carolinensis | reverse complement strand
CTTCCGAGACTGGGAGGGGGATGTGATAGTTACAACAAATTCCAAGTTACAGAAAAATCCATCCCTTCCAGCTCTGCATTTTACACAAATCATAGGATCCTGAAACCTGCTCCCACTGTGGTGCCCACTGCAGATGCTGCCCTCCCATCTCTGCCATTTCATCTCCCAGGAACACTGAAACATTCCCAGTGCACGTTACAGACTTCAAAAATAATAAAATCACAGACTGGTTTGGGTTGAAGGGACCTTTCAAGGTCCATCTAGTCCAACCCCCTGCAGTGAGCAGGGACATCTTCAACCAGATCAGGTTGCTCAGTGTCCTGCCCAACCTGAGCTTGAATATTTCCAGGGATGGGGCTTCCACCACCTCTCTGGGCAACCTGGGCCAGGGTTTCACCACCCTCAGTGAAAGGAATTTTCTCGTGTCCAGTCTGAATCTGCTGTCTTGCAGTTTCAAACCATCACCCCTTGTCCTATCGCTGCTTTCCCACATGAAAATGCTAATTACATTAAACACCCTGAAATGCGGCATCTCCCCGAGTTCACCCGTGTTCACGTGCATTGCCAGGGAGCATCTGGACACGGCACAGCAGGAGAACAAGTCCTACGTGCTGCAGGAGCGGTCGGACCAGCCAGGGGCGCTCAGCCCGGCCCTGCCCTCACCCCGCAGGCACAGAGCTTAACGCTCCCACCGCAGAATCCTGGGGGTTCGGTCCTCTGCCGGGATCATCACATCAAAGAACTC
>NW_010300757.1:0-1441 GCF_000700745.2 Antrostomus carolinensis | reverse complement strand
ATCTGTGTGTGCTCATGTGTGCACATACTTGTGTGCATGTCGGTGCACGTATGTGATTGTACATGCGTGTGTATGTCTGCATGTAGGCACACGTGTGTGCTTGTGCATGTGTGAGTGCCTTCACGGGCATACCTTGCACATGTGTGTGCCTGCATGTGTGACTATGCAGACGTGTGCATACATGGATGTGCCTTGCACACGTCTGTGCCTGTGTGTACACAAGTGTGTGTGTGTGCAGAGGTGTGCATGTGTGTGCAGGTGTGAATGCATGTGCATGTATATGTGTGTGGACAGGTGTGTCCACGTGTGCTGGCATGCATTTACATGCATGTGTGTAGGTCTGTGTTCCTGCATCTGTGCGTGTCTGTGTATGCACACATGTGTGCACATATCTGGTGCATGCTGGTGCGTGTATGCGATTGTACATGTGTGTGCCTGTCTGTGTGTGCACACGTGTGTGCTTCTGTATGTGAATGCATGTGCACATATCTGTGTGCATGACGGTGCCTGTATGTGATTGTACACGTGTGTGCTTGTGCATGTGTGCATGTGTGAATGCCTACATGGCTGTCTTGCACACGTGTGTGTGCACATGTGTGGCTGTGCTTGTGTGTGCAGGCATGCAGGGGTGTGCCTTGCATATGTGTGTGCCTGTATGGGCACAAGTGTGTGCATGCAGCCATGTGCATGTATATGTGTGTGGACACATGTTCACGTGTGCTGGCATGCATTAGCACGCGTGTGTGTCTGCATGCATGTATCTGTGTGTGCTCATGTGTGCACATACTTGCGTGCATGTCAGTGCATGTATGTGATTGTACATGCGTGTATATGTCTGCATGTGCATGCACATGTGTGCTTGTGCATGTGTGAGCGCCTTCACGGGCATACCTTGAACACGTGTGTGCATGTGTGATTATGCAGACGTGTGCATGCATGGATGTGCCTTGCACATGTCTGTGCCTGTGTGTACACAAGTGTGTGTGTGTGCAGAGGTGTGCATGTGTGTGCAGATGTGAATGCATGTGCATGTATATGTGTGTGGACAGGTGTGTCCACGTGTGCTGGCATGCATTTACATGCATGTGTGTAGGTCTGTGTTCCTGCATCTGTGCGTGTCTGTGTATGCACACATGTGTGCACATATCTGGTGCATGCTGGTGCGTGTATGCGATTGTACATGTGTGTGCCTGTCTGTGTGTGCACACGTGTGTGCTTCTGTATGTGAATGCATGTGCACATATCTGTGTGCATGACGGTGCCTGTATGTGATTGTACACGTGTGTGCTTGTGCATGTGTGCATGTGTGAATGCCTACATGGCTGTCTTGCACACGTGTTGTGCACATGTGTGGCTGTGCGTGTGTGTGCAGGCATGCAGGGGTGTGCCTTGCATATGTGTGTGCCTGTATGGGCACAAGTGTGTGCATGCAGCCATGTGC
>NW_010300756.1:0-11039 GCF_000700745.2 Antrostomus carolinensis | reverse complement strand
GAATCCACCCAAACCACCACACCTATCCAGATTCTCAATACTATATAAAACAATGTATAGACCGTACTACTAGGAAAGACCTGGCATACTATGGTTAACTTTATGTAGGCTTCAAGAAATAAGTTGAGAATCATATAACTGAATAAAGTATAGGCTGAAGGGGTTGTGTGATGTCAGAGCCACTTGCCAGCCCTTGCCCCATTCTGTGTCTGAGAAAGAATGTTTTTTGAAGAGCAAACACAGGGGAGGTGCATGTTCTAATTATCCACAAATGTAGCCCTAAAAAGTAATCTGTAGTTTGATATTCCTGTTAGCAGAATAGATGCTATGAACATTTCTTAGTCTTACTGCTCTTCTACTGAAGGGTAATTGAAATAAGGACCCTATAAACTAGTTTTTATTGAAACGAATAGCCTTTGAGGTGGCATCTGCATATGTCGTCAGTGTAACTTGTTTGTTTATATTTACATGGGCACATAAATGGATAAAGAGGTATGCTGTAGTATAGACAAATCTCACTTGATGAAATCAAGTAAAAACACCAATATCCAGTTCCTGAAAATTTACTGTCTGCAGCAAGATTAAAACATGCACAATATTTTCTTGCTACAGTACATACAAATAAAAGCCAATACAAGTAATTCTGAAGAAAGAATATATATGCATGTTAAAAATAATAAATGCAAGGACATGTCTACAATACATGTTGGAGCATGATGAAGAAATGAAGAAAGCTATGAGCTAGGTACAGTCTGAAATATTAGGATCCAACAAGTCACTGAAAAAATGTAATCTCATTTGCACAGGAGTGCCACTACATCCTGGTCTGGTGCTCCAGGGGAGCAGGCAGGCTGTGCCCAGCCCAAGCCAGCCCTCATGCAGCCACATGCATCAGCTATAGTCATCTCTGATCCGGATTTAGGGAGAGTACCCACGAGATTAATTCAAGTCTACCTACTCTGGGTGTCTGGGAAATAGTATTATTTTATGGTGCTAAATGAAGCAAAATTGTTAGATCATCGCATGACACTTCTTACCTAATTTCACGCATATCTTTGTCTCACTTTCCATTTTGCTGTTTTGGGATTATTTTTTACAGAGAAGCTTTCTGGGTTCAATCACGCATGGACATAATGAAAATGTGTTAAGAACACTGGGGACTCTATATTGATTGAAACAACAACCGGGTAGAACATAAAAAAAATGTTGATTTTATTGTTTTCTGCCAGCTGAGTAACTCATTATCTTATAATGACAAATATCTTCCCTCCCTTCACCAGACTTCTGGATAGAGAATATCAAAGAAAACCATAAAGACAATGGAAAGATACTTCTCCGGTGCTTTGATGTCAATGAAGGAAAAGAAACTAGGCAACTATCATGACCACTGCACTATTAATAAAGATTATGATGATAGTATTAGAATGACTTTAAAGAAAGCAAAACCTACCATTTTATTTTGTGTGAGATTCTATGTGACAATTATCTTGTAGGTATACATACAGGCCAACATTCATCTTGAGAAACAGACTTGAGAATGAGAACTCTATGAATCCATACTGGGCCTTGCTAAATGCTTAGCTCATGCTTCCCAGATCCTGACAAGACTGATATACTTGTGAATTTGGCAAGAAACAAGTTTTGAGGAACTTTTAAATGCAACATTCATTCACTTCATATCATAAATACTGGAGTTTTATGTCTATTTTTCTGCCTCTGTGTTTATTAAAATAACTTTAGTGAAATAACATAAATTACTAGCAAACTAATTCATATCAATATTATAATAGCAACTGAACATGAACAGGCATTATAGACATATATACAGCATTTCCTATAAGGAACATTTTCCACTAAGCCTTGTTCTTCTGTATAGATTTATTTCCAGACTGCAGGATCCCCCTGCATAATGTTACTGACCTGTTATTGACTATCTCAGGCCCACAATGAAAAATGATATATTTGTGATTCCCTCCTGTGTTGATTGTTTTCTCCTATAGAGTTATAAACTTATTATTACTGATTATAATAATATATTATCACTCTATAAATTCTATGAATGGAAGAAGCATGTGTTTCCTGGATCACATTTACTACTGTAAAATTGAAAAGGTATGTGAGATTATAATAGATGCATCAGAGACTCCCTATTATGTGAATAAAAACCCATAAAATTAATATTGGTGAGATGAATTCATGAATATTTACATTCCCTTTGAAATTGATTATGAAAAAATAGTGATTTGTTTGAAATTTATCAAAGCGGACAGGTGGAAAAAGATGATAAAATGTATTTTTATGAATATAGGAATATATTTCAATGCAACTAATATTACAAGGTATCACTTTCTCATTCTGACTAGAAGGCCAAACTTTCATTTCAAAATATGCTGATAAACCTGGTAACAGTAAATGTCATGCTGAAATGCAGTCAATGGAAACTGTAAACAAAATGTTGGAGCACCCAATATGCAGTTATTCTGACATACAACAAAATAAATATGTTTTGAGTGTTGCGAAATACAACTCTTACTGTCTATCAATCAGATGCAAAATAACACAATTATAAAGTGTATAAGTGATGGCACTACATGGAAAAAAATTGCTGTTAAGGTGCATTTAATAGATTTTTTTTAAAGTTTATCTCTAAGTCTGAAGTTGAGATATTTGATGGCAGATAAATAAAACAGAAGCTTCATGAAGTCTTTGCTTCCAAGAATTTGGTAAGCTACAGCATTACGCAATGAATAAGGAGGTAATGAACATGTAAAATATATGGAAAGAATGTATAGTTTATGGTTAGACAAGAATTCAGAGGAACTGGAACTCACTTACAGTGGTTAGATTACAGAATGAATAAAAGCTGTCTAGTAAAATCAAGAACATATTAACCAGGTATTGGCATATGAAACTGGTCATCTCCTAGAGACCTGACAAGCCCAGGGCTGTCTGTACATCAGCAGAACAATTGGATAGGATTTGGTCAGGTGCACAACTATTGCTGAGGTGAGGATAGTTGTCTTTTACAAATAATATTATGTACCAAGCTTTTTCTTAGCACACATCTTATCCCTTTGTCACTTATGAATTATATCTTCATTCACATCCAGTTTACAAATGATTCTCTTCTTCATAAGATGCCTTGTGACCCATATAAATTAGCAATATATACATGAAAGTCTGTATAAATATATATTTTTTCTGCCTGTTGTGCTGATATACATAATCTTTTCATATATATATATCGAATATAAAAATTTGAATATGAATATTTCATATATATGAAAAAAATATGTATATCAGTACAACAGGACAGGAAAAAAATATTTTATTTTTTTTTTTTAAACAGGGATTGGAAGGATCTCACTATGCATTTGCAACACAGAAGAGGCATAAATATGCTTATGTTTTCTCCTTAAATATATTTCCATGAAAAGAATAGTATTGGCAAAGAAATAAACAGATATAAAAAGGTTATGATTGAATAGAAATAAGTTTGCAAGCCATTAAAGTGAGTTTCCAGATTACCTTTACAGAAGTCATGGAAAAAAAGCTTTGCTACTTTTAAATAGAACTTAATAGGTCTGTGAAAAGAATTATAAAATGTACTCATCTGCAATAGTCAGAAACCACGTTCAGACCTAGAAAGAACTTTCTGATACTAAATTACTTCACAGGAAATTGTTTTACTTCACAGGAACTTGTTTTTATGGAATATTTAAGATAGCTGGTTACTGAGTAGTCAGTCAAATTGCACATGGAATGAGAAGATACTTGCAGATTTTGACAATAAATTAATCTCAAATTAATTTTTGGTAACTGTCCTGGTTTTTAGCTGACACAGAACAGATCCGTAAATGCATATACACACTAACTTTTCATTGTCACTTTCTAGTAAACACAGTTACAAGGATTCCCAACACCATAACTTATCATTTAGTGATTCATGCAATGAGCTTTAACTGCATCTTCAGGTCAAATGTACTAATCAGCAACTGAAAGACCATTTAAATCTACAATCAGCTTTTATGCCTCTGTGTGAATATTGATAACATATGGATGAAGAGGGAAGGCGAATGTACAGTTAAGTCTCCTGTTAAGGGTGGTTGTTTTTCTAGTAAAAAAAAAAAAAAAGTATCTTTTAAATTTTCAAACAATTTTATGCATTTTTTTGTATACCTTTTCAGAACATTACTGGTTTTCGAGGGAACATTGTTAATGATTAACTCATGAAATGAGAAAATGGAAGCTGTGAAACAAGTTTCCATGTTGTATGTAGGCAAAAAAAAAAAAAGGTTCCAAGTAAGACCATGAAAAATATGCTAATTCTGAAAAACAGGCCCACATATGTAATGATCAAGCTTATGGGTAGGCCAGTTCTAACTTAATGAGTGGCCTGAATTACTCAGCACATTTTTAAGTGAAGTCGTAATTTACTTCAGTCTCTTGGATTCTTGCAGAGCTAACAACTACCTTTCTTTGCATTTTCAGGCCTTGACATTTCATTTTTCTCAGAGTTTTCCTTCTCATTATCTCTCCTATCTACGTTGTTTTTTTCAGCTCCTGATCATTTCACAGACTGAATTGGCTGACAGGAAATTCCAACCCATTATTTTTAACTAAGTTTTGTTCAAATTTGACCATAGCTGGATTAACATCACCAGTTCAGCACATGATCTTTGAAAAGCAACATCTTGTCAGGCTGCTACTACTGTCTGACCATCAGCTAATAGTGTAAATATATTTAGATTAAGTATATTATATTTTTTTAAACAAAATGAGTATATATACATTTGGACAGACAAAATACATTTGTAATATGATTTAAAATGGCTGTGTTCTTGAAAATGAAGGTTAACAATGAAGCTATAGAAAGACACTTGAACATAACAATAGTGCTTAATGGCTTCTTGATATATAAAAGAAAACTCATACTCTCTTTTAAAGTTCCTAATGACTTTTCATTACTCTTTTGCAGTATCCCTGAACTACAGTTTCATACCCTATGAAGTGTAGTATGATAGAAGCTTCATGCTATCATTATTTATCATAATTTAGAAGGTGTCTCAGGAAAGGACATATTAAAGCATCTTCAGTTCCTCTCACCGATTCAAAACTTTACAGAAGCTCAATTTCACAGATACTGTAATTCAAACAATATGTTTCTGCACTATTACAGCATGCAAGTATTTTACTTCAGCGGGTAGCAAGTCTGAATGACTCATATTTACTTAGACAAAGTTTTCACTTCAAAGATAAAATAACAAGGAGTGCTTTTTTGTTCTCTTAGCTCCCTTCCAAGGAGCTCAAAAAACCTTCCTTTACCTGCCTTCAAAAAAAAAAAAAAAAGTATCTTTATATGTAACAGCAGAAAACTACTAATAAAAACATGTTCCCTGAAGAGATATCAGTGCAGGTAAATTAATTCTATATCAGATAGAAAACAACTGTTAAGTCTAGCTGGGAAACTGCATGAAACCATTGAGTTTTGCACTAATTGTAAGAAGCAGATCCATTATGGAAATAGTATCATAAACAGTTCAGAAAGCTTCACAAGAGCCTCTGAGTTAATGTATTTACATTCATAGTCTAAATAATTCACAGGATACAGTCTTTAAAATAAAGAAGAAAAAAAATCTGTGTTGTGTAGGGTAATGCAGAGAAATAAATAACGTATTTCCTTCCAAACTGCTCTAGTGGGCAATAGGGAGATGAAATAACTTATCTGTTGAAATGTAGAGTAATTTAGGTTGGAAGAAGAGGGGTCATCTACTTCAGCCTCCTTCTCAAAGTAGGTCTGCCTTCAAAGGCAGATGAAGTTGCTCAAGACTGTGTCCAGTTACATTTTTAAAATCACCAAGGAAGGAGATTCCACAACCTCTCTGGAAGCTCTGCTACAAATTTTGACCATCACCCCCTGCCCTTTTGTTGTACATGTCAGAGAAAAGTCTGCTTCATCTTCTCCATTACCTCCTATTAGAACAAAATTAAAGTCTTCCCTGCTTGACTTCTCTTCCCCTGGGCTAGACAAGCAAAGTTCTTATGTGTCTTCTCCCAAGTTACGCATTCCAGCTCTCTAACTGCCTTAGTGAACCCTGATGGATTTGCTTTACTTTATAATCATATTTCTTGTACTGGGGCCCAGAACGAAACAAATTACTTCAGACATGGCCTCCCCACTGCAATAACCGCTTCTCTCAGCCAGTTGGCAATTATTTTACTAATACAACTGCACTGGGTCTGGCTGGGGGAGTCAATTTTCTTCATAGGATCTGGTATGATGCTGTTTAAATTTCTTACCAAAACAGTATTGATAACACACCAGTGTTTCAGCTACTGCTGAGCAGTGCTTTCACAGTATCAAGACTTTCTTTCCCACTCTGCCTCAACAGAGTGTAGGCTGGAGGTGCACAAGAAGCTAGAATGGGACACAGCTGACCCCAACTGACCAAAGGTATATTTCATATGATATGACATTGCTCTCAGCAATAAAACCTCAAGAAGGAGAAAGTGGGGGAGGACATTTCTGGTCATGCTGTTTTTCCTCCCATTTAACCATTATGTATGCTGAGGCCTTGCTCTCTTGGAAGTGGCTAAACATCTGCCCACCATTGCGATGTAGTGAACAAACCCCTTATTTTACTTTGCTTGCACAAATCAAATTTTTTCTCACTTTTGCCCTTCTGATTCTTTCCCTCATCCTCCTGCAGGGGAATGAGCCAACAGATGTGTGGGGACTTACCTGCTAGCTGAGGTCAAGCCACTACAACAGCCTTCTATGTGTCTAAAATTTATCACCACAGGAGTGCAGTCCTGGCTCATGTTAATTTGTTCGTCAAGACACCAGCTCAGGACCTTTACTGCAGTGCTCTCCCCCAGCACATCAGTCCCAGCACTGATGTACGAGGTTGGTCTGTTCCAGGGGCTGCACTTCCCATTTGTCTTTGTTGAACTTCATGAAGATCCTTTGGCTCATTTCTCCAGCTTGGTTAGCTCACCCTGATTGGCAACTCTTCCCTCCAGCATATCAGCTGTTTCCCACAATTTATTGTCATTTGTGAACTTGCTGAGGGAGTCAGATGCAGTATTGATCCCTGAGTTACTGGAACAAGTCACTCAGAGAGGCTGTGGTGTCTCTGTCAGTGGAGATTTTCAGGTCTTGACTGGACAAGCCCATTGGCAACCTCATCTAACTTTCAAGTTAGACTTGCTTTGAGCGGGGGGTTGACATAGATGACCTCTCAAGGTTCTTCCAATCTAAATTATTGGTACAAACAGAAAATACAGGAGGAAGCCTACATTTTCTCAGTTTATTAAGTCATATCAGAGCGCTTACAAAAGTTAATAATTCCTACTTACAGAAGAAATAATTATTTCCATAAAGAATAATCAACTCTTCCCATTCTGACAATGCTTTGATTACACTTCAGATTAGTTGTATTCATATATAAGTGATTTAAAACAGGTAAGACTTGTCAAAACCCTGTTTTTCTGCAAGAAAAAAATGTAAGTGCTTTCTAATAGAAAGATAGAAGTAAGACTCCATAATAATTTGAGAAACACCAGACATTTCCAATGCTATTGGAATTCCATTATATGATAATAATGAACACCACACAGTAAATGAAATTGTATAATTTACATGTTTCTGTCAGCAGACTTTCATTCCTGTAATTTCTTTGTAAGTTGATTCAAAGATTTATATATATACTGGATATAACCATCATTGGTATATCAGAATTTTTTAATCCTCTCTGTGTGTTCTCATTGTGAAAAAAAACCCCAAATTTTCAATTCATACTTTCCTTTACAGGGGAGTTTAAAATCGTACCCAAAGGCACATATATAAATTCTTATTCCTGTTCTACTACTCAGAGGTGTTATAGTTCCGGTAGTATTCATGGAAGAAGGGTACTTATAGCTGAAAGGATGTCCTTTTAAATATCTTTCAATAAACATTCTGGATCCTTGTAACTCTCTGAATTAATTGGCTAAATTACATATTCTCATATCCTTGCAGTCTTGTTCCACTGCACTAGAAACCCGGAGCAGCCCAAGTTGAAGTAGAGTTTCATATCTATATACACACACACAGACACACATGAAGCCTTAAGAGAGAGTTCAGGTAGATACGGGGAGTTAAAATTATTTGCTTGCAAACATCTACATTTTCTGAGAGTAACCTGGTCAGGAAGTTTTTGAATGTGATTGATTTCATCCAAAATAGGCACATAAAAATGATGAAATGAATAATTCACTAAAAGTACCTCTTTTCCCCTGCTTACTATGCATCTATGTCATTTATCCATGACTATTCCAGAGAAAGATTGCTCAATCTGAATTAAATTAATATAAGCTCTGGATAAGGGCTTCATTTTGGGAACTGACAAGATTGCTGTTAAGGACCTTCCATTAGCTTCCAGTTTCTGAAATCTTATCTACAAGGTCTGATGTTCTTTGGGATATTACTGGAGTGAAAGCTTCATTATGGGACTCACCTCCTCTTACTGAGGGTGTCTACAATATTATCGTTACCATGTCATGGAATTCCAGTAGAAGGTAAAATATCTGTTGTTCCTTGAGTGAATCTGGAATGCAAACAATTTCATTTCCAGTACATGGTAAGGCAAAAAAGTTGCCATGGAGCTTGATACTCACAGTTCTCAATATCACTTAAACACATCCTTCCCCAGAATCCAACTAAAAAACAAAAACTTTTAAAACTCCTAATGTGAAAAAAAACCCAACCATTTTATATAATGTAAAAAGAATGAGTGAAAGAGTACACAACTGCATGCATTTAAGTTTATACACTGAAGTTAACATTGATATAGCTAAGTATTTGATCATCTTCTTTTTCCTCAGCATAGTATTTGAAAGGTCTAAATATCTTTCTCCAACTCAAAAAAAAAAAAAAAAAAAAAAAAAGATTTTTATAATGACGTTGCCTGAGAATTAAATTTGCAGTAAACAGTTCAAGTATTGTAAGTTAACTCTGAATTACCCTGGCATAATTAATTGTCAATTAAATTAGGAGCAGGAGATCAAACATTGACATATTTATGCACATAACTTCTATTTTTCAACCAGATTGTCAACAAGAACATTGCGGGAGACTGTCAAATGCTTTAGTGAAATCAAGGTAGATAATATCCAGAGTTCTCCCCTCATCCAGTAAGCAAACTGTTTCATCATTGAAAGCAATCACATTGATTAAACCCGATTTACCTTTGGAAAACCAAACCTGTATTGGCTTTTCCAATGAATCTGACACAAGAATGCACAATCATATTGCCCAGTAGTCAGTTGTGGTGGCTTGGCTTCACCCTTTTAGTTTGCAGCCAAATACAGCCTGCTCTCTCACCCTTCCTTCCCCTCCAGGGAGCAGAGGAGAGAATTGGAAAGAAAAGGGCAAGGAGACTCACAGGTTGAGATAAAAACTATTAACTAATGAAAATAAAATTATAATGATAATAACAGTAATAACAGAATATACAAAAGAGTGATGTACAATTGCTCACCACCTGCTGACTGATGCCCAACCTGTGCCAGCCAGCGATCCCGGAGCAGAGACAGTCCTGAAACCCGAACCCCAGAAGAGTGAGCCCGAGCAATCCCTGAGATAATACCCTCGTCTTCCAGTCAGCCCTGGTTAATATACTGACATGATACGATATGATATGGAATATTTCACTGGCACATCCAAATATCTGTTTTGGGTTTTGCTATTTACTGTGCTTCTCCCTCCCAGCTGTGGTTCTCAGTTTGTGTGGACAAAAAATATAATAAAAGTATTGGAAGTGGCCTCAAGGATTCTTTAAAACCACCATATATTCATACACACAGTACGACTTATTACTATTATTTTAAACTCTAAATAACAACTTTCCACCTTCAGTATAGGAGGGGTATAATCTAGCCCTGTCCTGTAACTCAGTTTCTCTCATACTTCTGAGAATTGTGTTGAGGGTCTACAGAAGTTTCTTGACTTGTGATATTAACATTAATTTTTGGGGCAGAAATCAAGGCTTTAACTTTCCTTTCCAAATATGACTGAACACTAGGATCACAATTTGGTCTTAATTTAATGGTAATTGCCATTCCCATAAGCTTGGAAGTTTAAACAAAGAGAACAAAGAAAGGATTCACTTAGTTATAAAGTTGTTATGAAAGGAGCATCATGCCATGTTTTGCATACTATTTTAGTACATTCCTATATCACTTTGTGTCCAAGCCTGCATCTTCCTTGGGAATTCAATTCTTTATTCTGATGCATATGTCCTTAGATCTTTAATTCGTTGAAATATAATTCATGGTGTTCAAATAAAAATATCTTACTTAATAGGGTATTGATCTTACAGTCCCTATCTGTGTGCCAGGCAACCAAATCTTGAGGTTACTTTCCATATTTTCAAATAACAGTTGAATTCTATGAATATTAATATAATTCATGAGTGGTGAAACTACTAAACAAGCTGATAATTATACACTGTGATTAATTAATCATTGAAATTCAAATAAAAGAACAAAATTCAGCAATAAAATAAAACCCATCTTGATGAATGCTCTTAGCATTAAAAATACATGAAATGTCCTTTCAAAAATGTATATAGCACCCAGTTGTAAGGAAACACTGGGACACTGTGTTTTTTTAGCTTTTTCATCATGGCTAGTGTGAGGAACTGCACTATGGACTTGTCTCAAAGATTGTTTGCACAAGACCACCAGGTATCTTTGAGCCACGGGGTGATGTGAGGAACTGCACTATGGACTTGTCTCAAAGATTGTTTGCACAAGACCACCAGATATCTTGGAGCCACAGGGTGATAAACTTATCTCAAAGATTGTTTGCAAGGATGGCCGCAAGACCACCGGTTTCTGGGAATCCCATTCTGTGAAGGCGCCCTGCCAGCAGAGGGGTTCTTCCCGGACGTGTCCCTGCCCAAGTGCTGGGGGGGCATGAAGAGATGTGCCATTGCTATGGAAAGTACAGCCCTTGAAGGGGTATTTTAAGGAGGACCAGCACGGGCAAGGGAGCA
>NW_010300755.1:0-1666 GCF_000700745.2 Antrostomus carolinensis | reverse complement strand
CTCTTCCATCTTTTAATCCTGATCCTCCCGCTCAATCGCAGTTTTACAGCTTAACTCCCCAGAAGGAGTTTGGGACATTCTTTTACGTGGCTGCGGGACTTTCCTGGGGTGGCGGTGGAGTGGGAAGGGGCTCACTGATTTTTTGTCCGGTCCCACCGCTAGTACGGAGAGTGCTTTACCGTGTGAGTTTGTGCCTTGGACGCCTGCGGGGGCTCCTTGCAGCCGAGGATTGCCCCGGGCCGTCAGGGACGACCCGGAGGGAAGGGTGCGCATCCCCCCTCGGTGCTCCGTCTGAAATGCTGATTTTCAGGGCAAGGGAAGGACAGAGATTTACCGATGGGGACTCGCCGGATCTGCCTGTTCCGAGCACATTTGGCAACGTTACAGCATCTCTCAGCGGGAGGGAGGGCTGAGGAAGAAGAGGGTGTTTCCCGCGTTATCAAACGAGGCGAGCGATGTCCCCGGTGGGTTATAACGGAGCGGTGATATCCCGCACGGCATACGCCGGGCAGAGCAGCGAACAGCTCGGCCTGGTCGTCCTGCCCCTTCTCCACCGTTCTGCTTGCCTTCCGGAGCTCATGCGCCGTCCTTCCGCTTGATTTTTGCGATTAAATATACTTTTTTTTTTTTTTTTTCTTTCGCCTCTGCCCCCTTAAGTGGAATTCACCCAAACCTAGCCCACACAAATTGTTTTGTGTTTTTTGGGGTTTTTTTATCTGTCCGTCCGCCTGTCATTCATCTGTCTACCTGTCACTCCTAATGAGTTTGCACAACTATTCCTGGCATAAAGTCAGATCAGTGGAGGAAAAAATAAATAAAGAGCTTGTTTAATGTATAGCGTATTTTAGACGCTTTACCCCGCAATTCTCGGTTCTCAGGAGTTTGAAGGTGCTCCTCCCTCGATGCTCCCACAATACCTTTCCTTTTTTTCTTGGAAACAATAGGGTTTGACTATTTGAGGGGAAAAGCTCGGGATTTTGGGGGTTTAGTTTTCGTTTCCTCCTCCTTGTGTTTCTTAAAACAGAGGCTGCAGCCCGCAAGGGTGAGGGTGGCGGGGCGCCCCAGGGGCGAACAGTGCGGAGCCGCTGGCTCGGGCTCTGCCGCTTGCCGCACGGGATCGCCATGGGCCCGCGGGTTCTTCTCCCCTCGTTACCTGTGCCTTTTGAGCCAAAACAGGCTGCCCGTCGCTGGAGCCTGGAAAGGGAGCAAACGTGTGAGCCGAGGCCGGACCCCTATCAGATCAGCGGGTTCCGCACCGCCAGGCTCTGCGGTGGCAGGATGCGGCCGCCGCTTCCCGGAGAGGCTTTGCTGGAGGGCTCAACTCTTTCTCTTTTTTCAATGTGTTTTAAAACACATTGAAATATACAAATTAAGATTGTTGTGGGCGAGGAGGCGTAGGGCCAGCCCTGCCGCCTGAGGAGGGTGCGGGCCAGGCAGCACAGCCCTCCAGAGGGACAAAGAGGCATGAGCTGTCAGATGTTGCCGGTGCTGAGCAACCTCTCTCCTCCTTCGCCTCCCTCTCTGCACTACGATTTTAGTTCTATGTCCCTTCGAGGGTAGGTCTGGTTTCAGTAGTGCTAGCTAAAAACACGTACATTTGCACCGTGAGTTGTTGATGAGTTTCAGGGTTTTTTTTCCTCTCTTCTTTCCCCTCCCTCCTTTCCCC
>NW_010300754.1:0-1250 GCF_000700745.2 Antrostomus carolinensis | reverse complement strand
CACTCACCCGGGCAGGGCGGAGCACACGTACCCGCAGGGGTGGTTGTGGCCCCGGACGCGGGAGGCAGCGGGAGGGCAGCCGGCGTGTCCCACGCTGACAGCTGCGGGTCAGCACACACAGGGTTAATGCCACACATCAATCCCTGACTCACCAACCCCCCAAAAACAAACTGCACCTTCAGGACATTCAGGGTTTGTGAAATTCATTCAGTGAATGTTTCTGGAGCCCAAAACATGGTCCTTGAGGTGGCCCAGTGCTCCACAAAGTCCTTCAGCAGCAGGTGGCACTAATGAGGTGTACTGGTGTGTAACTGGGACAGAGCTGGTTCTTCTCAGCAGCTGGGACAGCGCTGGGGTTTGGGTTCAGCTGGGATTTGGTAGCAGAAGAACGTTGATCACACACCGATGTTTGCAGTTCTCACTGGAAGTTGAAGGACTTTGCGTTTTGCTGATCTGGAATATTGAGGAATATTGACCTGACTCAGCTCCATGGGCATTGGGCTCTGCCAAGGGGCTGTTCCATCTCCTGTCCCCCATGGGCAGGAGATCCATGAGGGGCTCTTCCTCTCTTGCTCTCTCTGGCTTTGGCTCGGGCTCTGGCTCTCCCGGGATTGCGGTTTCGGGTCGGGATTGTGGCTCCTGCGGGATCGTGATCTGGGAACGGGCCGGGCTTGGTGGGCGGGTGGTGAGCAATGGCACTGGGGGTCACTCATCTGCATATTTTATTACTATTATTATCATCATTAGTATTTTAATATCATTATTTTAAGTTTTATTTCCTTTCCATGATAAAATGGTTCTTCTCTCCCCCTACGAGTTCCCTTCCCCTTGTCTCTCAATTCTCTCCCCTGGATGGGGGCAGTGAGCGAGCGGCTGCGTTCGGCTGCCAATTACAGTAGTAATTAGGATGGATTGTTTTATTTAATTAACCATTACTTTTGCATCATAAAATATTTTAAAGACTATATCTTGAAAAAAAAAAACCTGATCAAATAATAATAATTTTATCAGTTTTATACCAAATAAAGTCCCAAGATATAAAAAAATGTTGTTTTCTCCCAGGTACCAAGATCCACACGAAAGAAAATGAGCAGAGAACTTTTTTTTAGAGAACTGAAGCAGCCACGAGATATTTGAGATATTTTCTTGCTTGTAATAATAATTTTGTATTTTGTATAAATTTACAGAGCCAAACTCAAATGAAAAACAAATACGAGGCAAATTACCAATTCACTCTGAGAAAACATCAG
>NW_010300753.1:0-23725 GCF_000700745.2 Antrostomus carolinensis | reverse complement strand
AAGGGGAAAAAAAAAAAAAAAAAAAAAGAAATAGATATTGGTAAATTTCCTTATTCTGTTTGTATTCAAATCCTTCCATGCAGAATTTCAATTCACAAGCTGAAACTCGGTGTGGTTTCAGAAGAGCAATGCTTGTGATAGCTTCTGAAAGCAGAAAGCTTGCAGACTATTTTCAGAAAAAAACCCCAAAACTGAATGTGCATCTGATGATCTGCAGTGTCGATAAGCACATTGCAAATGCCCAAGGAGAAAATTTGTGTGGGGAGATAACTGCAGAAACTATTCTTAGTAACAGAGTTCTGCATCTGTTAAACTAACTCTGCTGGCACTGTGTTGAAAATTTGTATTCACAAACACGTGCTCCAAATGTTGTGAAAAAGATACTATTTTAAATTCTGGTTTATGTAACCTGAAAGATCTCTGAGAGCTCAGGGAGGTATATTCATTGTGCACCAAGATGGAGCAGAGCCTGGAGTGGTGGTCTCCAGCACAGGGCTCATAAACAATAGGCAGCGGTGTGTGGGCATCAGGAGCCTGCAAGTTCAGTGCACAGCAAAGGGCAGAGCAAAGCCCCATCTCCCACAGAAACAAGTTACACAGAGTCACAGGGGGCTGAAAACCATGGCTTTAAAATGGGGTTTTTGCTGGCTAAACCACTGTCACTCAGCACAGGGACCTATCTTAAGCAAAATATTTAAGCAAATCCTTAATGTTCAGTGTACCACCAAGTTCCATTTTCAGATCCCCTCAAGACTCACAGATAAGCAGTAAAACCCTTAAGAGACCTGTAGATGAAAATAATATGGTGCAAGCTTCACTTGTGTGGCAGTGAATGAGACGGGAAACTCGGTCTGAAGACAGAATAAAGCACCAGAGCCCCAGTTTCCCATTTTCATAAACAATTTTACTGATCAAACGTCAATACTTCTTTTAACTGTCTTATTTCAATCTAAAAACTAACTTTTGGTCAGGGAGAAGTTCATGACAGACATTGTTTTTCTTTCTAGCATCAGCTTTTTTTTTTGCTTTTTTTTTTTTTAAGTCCTCCTTGAGCATTTTATTTTTAGACACTATGAGAAGCTGGGCAGAAACTCTCTCCCTGATACAAACTTCAGTGCCTCCTAGGTTAGACCAAGCAGAAATCATAGCAAAGTGCACTCTTGCTAATGCAACTTCTTTATGGTTATATCTCTATGTACCAAACAGAACTGGATCCCTGGATGCACCTATAAATAATTGCTACAAATAAAGTGTTGGAATGGAATAAGACCATTCACCAATAAATCTGTAGCTGAAATCTCATCAAATGGCTGAGAGCAGTCTCTGTGTTTGACATCACCTGAAGATCACTACAATGCCTTCTTGCAATGCTTAGTTTATAAGTGACATGAAAAAGTCACCTGGGAATAAATGGGACCTTTAAATGGTACCTTTACTTGTAGAGCAGCTGTAGAAAGAAAAGGAGTTTGGAGAAATAAAAAAAAAATAATAAAAAATCATTTTTAAAAAGCCTGGAAGTTGTGGGGACTGCAGGAGAACAGTTTTCTAGTCAGTTAAACAGCCAAAAGCAGTATCAGCCTGTACCACTCACACCAGATTTACTCATAAGCCCTTCCTCCAGGCTCCCAGAGGCCATATTGTGGTACCCATTTTGAAAGACAGCCCCTCTCTTTAATCACCTTTTATTAAAAAGCTCTTTTTAAAAACTGATGGTACAGACAGGGCCCTACAGTATTCTCAAAGAAAGTGTTTTTTTCTTGCTAACCCATCCTCATGGCAACAGCCAGAAATACCCTTCAGTAACCCGTATGTGTCAACAAGCTCCATTACAGCCCAGGATGTTTGGTAGAGCTGTTATTTCACAAGCCTCTGGTGGGACTGTAAATTCTGGCAGTGTCAAATACATTTCCTTTTATTACAAAACCCGTTTTGAAGCCACCAGAAAGATGGCTCATTTGTAAACTAGCACTTCTATATTTAGAATATTACTTGGATTACAGATTTATTTTTTTTTTTCCTTCCTGACACTGCAGAAATGGAGAAAAAGAAAAGGCAGGAGAACTACCACGGGTGACCAGGCAACTTTTCAAAAAATGGAAAAGGTTTTAATAAGTTCTTGGAGAAGGGGACTGTTCCTCTGAACTTGAGGGAAAGGCCTGATTCATGACTTCCAGCTTAAAACACTGTCCCTGACTTCATCCCTCCATAAAATGGAAACTCTTCCTCTGGCCAGGCTCACCTGCAATGTGATTTACAGTCTGCTTCAGACAGCAAAGGGTCGAGGTGTTGCAGGGGTCGGGGATGAGAAACCAAAGGTCCATCAAGTATCAGGTCAGGAGAGGACCACTCACCTTCCTAACTCCCTGTTTCTTCTCTGCTGGAAGTACAAATATTAGCTACTGACCCCTGAGCCAAACTGAGGGGAGCAGATCACCCTCACAACAAGGCATCTGCTTCCCCAAAGACAGGCAGCCTTTCAGAAATATTGGACTAAGTTGTTTTAACTGAAGTACATTATGACGTGGACTTTGTGAGTCAAAACATGAGACAGACAGTTGATGGAAGTATGGATTTTGGTTAATCTAACTGAACTAATACATTAGGAGAATAAACAAGTCGCTTGTGCATGCAAAGATGAACACAGCTTGGCAGGAGACACCTCTAAATCAACATTAAATCAAACTAATTAACATGACTGATAGGATAATGACTATATCTCATTTAAAGCAAGGCACCATATAGCTCTCTCTCATGGATTCAGAGATTCTGATTTCTTTGACTGCATTTTCCCAACTCAGATGAGCTTTTTTCATCAATTCTGGATTAACTGGCTCATTTATCCGCTCAGAGTAAATGATACCCAAGGTTTTGATTTCTTGACCAAAACATGCTCTGCAGCTACAACTGATATCAAGGCCAACCCAAAGAGTTTGGTACAAATAAACTGGGGGAGGGTTGCATATAATTAGTTCCCAGATCTTTGGATATACTTTCTTTTTGGGGGGAAGGCACTGTTCCAATAGTTTCTTAAAATTATGGCAGCAGAACAGAGTGTGAAGCTGGGTGGCATGTAGCTGCCAACACATCGAGCATTTGCAATGATTCATTAGCCCAGGCTTTGATGAGTTGTTCCTGAGTTTGAAATAACTAGAGAAAGAAGGAACCAGGCATCCAATCTGCCAGAGCTCAGCCGATTGGTACCCAAATTCCAGGTATAAAGCTATAGTATTGGATTGGTTTTATTTACTTTTATTTTACCACAGGTAGCTGTCTTGTTGAATGCTGGAAAGGTGGTCTACATCTTAAAGTTATATGTATTAACTGGTAGGGAACAGAATATATAAAGAGAGCAGCCACTGCCTAGGTACCACTTTAATGTTTCAGCATATGCACTCAATCATCATCAAAATTCTCTGTGTGTTTTTCTCTGAATTACCATAATTTCAGTTTTTTTGAACCCTAATCATTGTGTTGGTTTTTCCTATTAAACCTTTTTTTATTTCAAGCCTCCATCCTCCCTTACCCCAGAGAAAGGTTCTTTGAAAAGTTTTTATCATACACAATATATAATTTATCCCACTATAGCTATTTCCAGATGGCCTCCAATGCAACAAATTTATTCACTTGCCACAAATTTTCCAAGAGTGAAGAAGAAATAAATGGAAGCATGAACCTTGCTAGTACCTCCAGAATTACGGTACTTCATTTCTTCTAATAAAATCACACACAGTTGGATCCAATTCACAGAGATAGCAAACACTCCCAATGACTTCACCCTTGTCTCTAACCCAAACAGCTTTTTCATGGAAAGAGGGCCACATCACAAGCAGGTATCCAGACTGTTGGCACACCTCACTGGAATCTCCTGCCTGAAAATCCAGCTATTAACATATGGAGGAGTTGGAGCAAGCGCTTCTATTTTTATTACACACCACCTTTTCCAAATTATCGTTCTCCCCACATTACAAGGTATTTGGCAAAACAGACAGAAAATCATGAATTAGGATCAAGAATTACAGAACAGACCTTAGCCTTCCCATCAGTGTGATGGTACTTTTTTTTCTCTACAGAATCCTTGTCCAAGTTGCGTGTTGCACGATACAATTCATGTGATTGCATTTGAGCCTTTTATCCTCTTTAGAAAATGGAGCTCGTGTGTAGCACTATCAGGCAGCTCTTACTTGAGGACAGTCTGGAAGGACAGGAGACAGACCTCCAGATTCCTGCCTAAGACTACCAGTAAAGCAGATATTCTCCTGTTTTGGTTACAACTTCTCCACAGATGCTACTTCCTTGGTATGTCACCTCTTAACTGAGACACTACAGCTGGTAGTAGCAGAGCCTCAAACAATCTCTGGGCCATAGTGAACCAGCACCAACTACCCAAGGAGACAGGGCTGGGATCCAGAACCACAAGCTCCTCAGTCTTGATTAGAAAAGCTGCAAGTTGGTCACCAACAATGCCAACATTTCTCCAACAACACCTACTCAGCGCTTTCTCCTAATTACAAAGGCAGGTCCTCAGAGGTATCTCCAAGCATACCTGCCCTGCCATCCTCCATCAAGTCCGTCTCAAGAGCTCCTTCCTGGGCAGGATGCCGACCAGGGTACTGACAGCAGCGAGGCAGTGGGTGCGCTAGGACTCCTTCCCATCATGCTGACAGCTCTGCCTCATTGTTTCCCCCTGTAGCCATCTGCTTCTTATGTCTTAATTCTCAGATTGCAGATCTGCTGTGAAGCATCCCACTGCCTTCCTCCATGCTCACATAGCACCTACCAGCAGTATGGGATGCTGGGTGCCGAGCAGGGATCCCAAGTGTTATAGTAGAATCAGTTATAACATGCAGAACAAAAGCTGTTTACAGAGCACTTTGTTGTTGGAGCTCCCCAGATATACTGCTGGAAAAATAATGTCACGTTTCATAATAACTTCCCTGATATAAGCCAGCTACAGAGGAGCCTTCTTGAACCAGCACAGCTCCGGAGTACTCTGTATCAAAGTCCTGGGTCTATATACAACACTGCTGAGGAGAAACAAGGTTTATATTCCGATTAATTGTTCACGACAAAAATATGGGCTCTGACATAATGTAATAGCTATTTTGGCACAACTTTTGAGGAGCATGAGTAAGCAGCCTCTCCTAATTGATGTGCAGATCCTGGAGTGGGTAGTAACTGCATAATAGCTTCATGTTGTCTTCTGAAAGTTAACACAGATGTGAACCCCGTCAAACTAGTCCAGAGTCACCAGCAGTGGCTACACACTGGAAGAATGTTAATCCTGCTTCATCCATTATGTACATTTTCTGTCTCCCATGGAAAATGGATTAACAGAGGACAACTTGGACATTACAGCTGCAGTCAACACAAGAGGTTCCAGGTCTCAATGGTGGCAGGAGGACTCAAGTAGCTGATCAAAATACCTTGGCTCAACCAAGTCACCACGCAGCAGCTGAGCAGCGAGAGCAGCCACGTGTGCTGTTAGACCACAGCCAACGTGTACTAAGACAACTTAATTTAGTCTACAGTCAAAGAGGTTAGTGTTAACCTGCATTACATCATATTTGCTATGAACCAGGACTTTGCACACAGATAACTACTGTAGGATAGCTGACATCAGTAAATTATTACACAGAATTAACCAAACTATGCTTGAGCTATAAGACAATTAGCTCAGTGAGCCAGGATATTTGGGACGTGGTTCCTATGGAGTAAGCACGAAGCTCGAGAAGAGAGTCCTGGCAGGTTACCAGACCGCTGGCATTACTGCTCATTCATTTAAGAGATTCAGGATGTTAAGAATCAGTCACAGAAAGTCATCAAACCGCACTCACTGGTAAAGATGTCACTGAATGTAAGCATCGTACTTGTCAAACTTCCTACTGTTTTTAAGACAGCAAAATTCAGTCGCATACAGAAAAGCAACCACACGCCAGCCACCACACAACACACACATCACTTTTACCATGCTTTTCTAAGGTCAGCAATAAGACTTCATGTTTCATCTAACCCAACATAACTGCAAGCTGCTACAGAAGGAGGAGTCCTGCCTTCCCACAGTCCTGCTTCCCAACCTTCTCCTGGGTTGGGTCTGGTAACTGTGTGGCCATAGCACAAGTCAGTTCTGCAAGCAGATGGAAAACTTTGCTTTTTGGGGTTTTTTTTTTTTTGAGCATGTGTGGTCCTTTCCCATTGAATCAGTGAGATAAACCAACTCTCCCTGCAGCCATTTCACAGCCAGCTCCTTCACGGGGTGGGTGCAGGACTGCAACTCAAGGCACGGATGGGCATGGCCATACCTCCCAGCAGCAGCCCACAGCCAGAGGAGATCAGGTGTAGCACAAAACCACACCCCGTGTAGTGCATAGTCCTTCTGCTGGCGTTTATAAGGTGAACTTTTACCCCACGTTACTGCCTTGGAAATAAAGTAGTTAAGTAACTGATAAGAGGCTATTTTTTCCCTTAAATTACTCAAATAATATAAAAGATAAAGCCTCTGATTCTACATATCTAAGCTATAGAGGAGATGGCTGGGTGAACACTGAGCCACCTTCACCTCTGAAATGGACTGCAGGAGACAGTAGCAAAGAATTGGTAGAAGTGCACTTTAATGTGAGAATGCACGTCACAGGGTGAAAGCAGGATACAGAGAACTGCTCTGCAAATGCCTTTGTGTTCATGTTCTGAATTGGTGCTCTTCCATAGTCCCCTATATCCCGACCAAAACAGATGCGTAAATAACATATTGTGGATGCAGTGTTCAGTAGAAAAGGGGAAAGCAGCCCCTTGCAGTCACCCAAAACCTCTGGGCAGCAGAAACTGGTGCAGTTTTCCAGGCTGTTTGAAGGCCTGTACCTTATCTCCAAAGTCAAGTCAGACCATATTAATTGGTGTGATTCCAGCAGCCCCATCCTGAAAAGCATGGGACTTCCCAGCTGGCACATACTCCACACGTACGTGCAATCAGCCTGACAATTCCTGGGGAAAAGTTAACCTGTTTTGCCTTTCATAGCAGCTCTGCTCCCATGGAGGGGGACAGCAGCAGGGCAGCTATACTCCAATGATGGAGTAGTTAAACAGTCCTCTTGCCAGAAAACCCGAGGACCACTTTTCTTTGTAAAAGTCATGGCTGTGGTAGGATGTAAAATAAGGGGACAGCACTATGAAGAATGCGACCAGATAAACCACAAAGGCCAGGCCAATTTTTGTGAAGCAACTCTACTGCCTACGGGTATAATTCTCCTTCCAGGTACCATCCTTCTGTGCCTCTCTCCAGCAATAATCTCAAGAGAATATGCCAGAGTTTGGGTATACTCTTCAGTTACAACAGAGAAGGGGATCTCAACTATTAATCCGTATCACCCAGTTGAACCAGGGGTCCCTCCGTCATTACACACGTTTCTCCCAGTCTCTGTGAATGCCTCATACCTTCTGGTAGTTGTACTGTCACAGCCATCCAATGTCCAGATTTCAGAAGAAGCTATACAGTAAACCTAAGTGCAATAAAGAGTCACTGTGCAACAGCAGAAACCCCAACTCCATTACTAATTCCCCATTTAATTCAGAACATTCCTTGCCCATGCAAATGCAGAGGTAAGGCAGTGCCTTCAAAATGCTTTTCATTAAGAACTCAGCATCGAGCACAGCTCCCTGCAAAATGCATATAATCTAATTTCTGCACTACTCTGTTTCAGTTTCTCATAACTGAATATCTTTCATGTTTTAATTCACATGACATTAGATTTGCTGCACTAAATAAGCACCTTCTGAACTCCAGAATAAAGTGGAGGTTAATTACTAAACCAGATTTTTAAGTGAGAGTAAAACTCTATTAATGCCTAAAGCAATGCTAAACTTGACAACTTAATTGAAGTTAAGCATTGCAGAGTTAAACTGCCCCAACAGCTTTATTCAAGCAGCAGCTCACACAGTGAGACCTCCCAGGATCCCATGTTTTACCCAGATGACAGAGGACAGGACTCCTCCTGCTCCCAAATCTTACATTTGGGGTGAGATACTCAAGAGGCATTTTGAGATGGCCTTGTAAGCAGATGTCCAGACCGCCCCCCCAACCTGCTTCTCCTCATCTCCCTTGTACACACCACTGAGCCTTAGAACAAACAGTGGGAAAGAAACAGAAGTGATGGGGTAAGAAGAGCTTTCACTGCAGGTACAGGCAGGGGCAAAAACTACAGTCAAAATCTGCAATATCTAATATTCACGTGGTATGAATTTTGTCACCCAGGCACCCAAGAGCTAAGCCTTACAGCATCCTGGGAGTTCAGCTACTGCTGCACACTGTTTACCATCCAAAGTCACTCAGTGGATGAGAAAAGCCCTGAAGGACTGCAGAAATGCAGCCATCAT
The DNA here is from genome assembly GCF_000700745.2 of Antrostomus carolinensis. Lineage (NCBI taxonomy): Eukaryota > Metazoa > Chordata > Aves > Caprimulgiformes > Caprimulgidae > Antrostomus > Antrostomus carolinensis. Next base: position 15,358 of record NW_010300753.1, on the reverse strand, counting down.
CCTCATCTATAAACTTAAAGTAAGAAGAACCACTGACACTATTGGTTCTCAGGTTTGCCTGGAGTTTCTAGATGGTAATAAGGAATCAAGTCTCTTCCCCAAAAAAATGATACTCTGAAAAAGCACCCTTAACTTTCTGCTTATTTCTCAACAGTTATTGGAAATGCAAAAGGAACAAAGTCTGGAGCAGTAAACATGGTTTATTTTCTATACTTGATGTTTTGTTACCGCCAGTCAACTCCAGTTACCCAAACATGTCAGAGCCTGACAGCACAGAGAATGAATGCAGCCTCAGAAAATACAGACTGGAGACTATATAGTCAGCACATGTTCATTTCTATGTCTGATACGAAGTGAATCCAGTAAGACTGCTGTGGCATGGCATAGCACTGGACTTCAATGACACTGTCAATTGCAAGTAAAACATTTGCACTGAACTGCTACACGTTATTTAACCCTGGAAGGCACCTCTGATGTAAGCTTTTCCTGTAATTACAACACACCTTTTTTATGCTAAAGAACATATTCTGTAAGATCTCCAGTTCGTTGGTCCTTGAAGCCGCCAAAAGCAATCTGCAGAAAATTGTAGTCCTAGATAACTGCATGACACAGGACAGACAAGGCAAGATCAGTCCCAGCTGAAGCTTAGATACTCAATTCCATGGGATATTGATTTAATATAGCTTGGTAGAAGTGTATTGCACACTGTCTCAATGAACACAGTCACAGTAAGACACTCTGTGCACATCACGCTGAGGAACAGATTCGAGAATCATCCCAGAACATGAAATGGCCAAAGTTCATGTTTACTATTTTAGAAGTAATTTTGTGTATGAATTCATAGCAGACAAGTTAGTGCTGGTGCATCAAAGAACTGGAATATTTTAGTCAACAGCCTGGTGGAATTACTATACACATCAAACAGTCCAGATAACATCGCAAGTGATGAGCATCTGTCAAATGCTTTGCACAAACACCACCAAGGTTCAGCTTTACAGCACTGGACACACACAGCCTCTGCACTGAAGTGCTTATTAAATGTAAAGTTATGCTGTAGGGTGCTTTACATCCATCCACAATGGGGAATGACAGAGCAAAAAAAAAAAACAACAAATAAATAAAAAATAGTTTGCATCAAACAAGACCAAATAAAGACAAGGAAGAAAATCTGGCAGCTTTTGAGCCAAGACTGGAAAGGATGTAGAAGTTTTGCCCACCAGGTCTTTAACTACGCCTGCAAAATCAATTGCTTTTAGGACAAATTGCAACAGTTTAGATAAACAGTAACTCCCTTTGTCTTACTTAGAAATGCAAAGCTGAAGGAGTGCAACTTGGGGAGAAGGTATGCAGCAATATGTAAGTCAAAAAAACAGTTTATATATAATTATTAAAAACCAAAACAAAACAAAAACCCAAACAATCCACATCTCAAAAAAACCCATACTTTTTTACTATAAGGGTCATCAATAATGGAAGAGGTCATCCAGAGAAGTTGTGGCATCTCTATCTTTGGAGATACTCCAAGCCCAATGAGAGACGGCTCTGAGCAACAGAGCTGGACAGGTCATCTCCAGAGGCGTCACCTCGATCACTCTCTGATTCTATATAACCACTGAGAAAAACTTAAGACTATTGAAAATAACCCTATTCCAAATTTTCAGAACCTGTCCTCATGACACCTGATATCAGACAAACAACGCTGTGGTTGGCTTTGAGAACAACCTCTTTTGGATTCAGAAGGCTGCAGTCCCATCCAGCTCCTTTTTCAGAGGAGCCACACAAGCACTCACGATCACGGCAGGCACATGCACACGCACACGAGTGCTCAAGGAACTGCTCATGATTTAAACACGTGGGACTCTAAATACTCATCTCTCAAACGCCTAAAGATTTCCAATGCCAAGAACTTTATCAGTTTCCTTCATGACAGTTAAAACAACAACAACAAAAAAAACCAAACCACAACACCAAAACAAAACACACTAACCCCCCAAAAATATGAACCCATAAGCAGCCCACGCTGTCATCAGAAACTAAATGGGTAGTTCAGCCTTTTGGGGGTGGGCAAGGGGGAGAACAGAAAGTCTGACTGATCACACTCTTCCTCTGCTGAACAGATTATACTGAAATTCAGTTAATTCTGCTTCTCGTGTCAAAAGGATTATGCATTTATCTTTTTCTAGTGGGATTTTTTACTTTTCTAAGTAGTATTTCAATCAGAGTGGAATATATTAAAATCACAGCATCAAGCTCAGAAGTCCATCAGATTTAACAGCCAGCCATGTGCTGAACACTCTTCTCCCAATCCAGCAACATATTCAAACCATGAGCTGAAACTTCAGCACAAGTGGTCTTGAGTAGCTCAGATCCCGTGCTTCAGGTTTGCCGGCTCAGGGCAGAGCGCTCCCGTGTTTGTTACAGCCTGAGGGCTGCGACAAGTTCAAACCTTCGAGTGCAAAACCAACTGAATTATTTAGGATTCTGAAAAAAAAAGACTACATGGAAGTAAGTGTTTTGCTGAACAGAGTTTTAATCAAGGGAAGTCTTTAAACATATGTTTAACTTTAGCTGGCGTTCAAGCTGGTCTGTTTCAAAGAAGCCTGGGCAGGAACGCTGGATGCTTTCTTTAGCTTGCAGCTCCCACTGTGCCAAGGATCCAAAGTACATTGGTGGGGGGAGAAGCCTATGGCAGGCGTTTGCTCAAGGAGAATGCTTTTGGGAGAGACCATATATCATTTTAATATTCCAATTATTTTCACAACTTCAAACAAGCTCAAGTTATCTCTAAAATTCCAGGTCATAAACCAGCACATTGTTACTTCCCTGAATTTTAACTTGAATTCTCATCTTCATCTAACAAGATGCCAGGAAACAGAAAAGAGCCTGTTACCAAAAACTTAATATAATATATTCAGTTAAATTACCCAGATGGTTTTCATTCCACAGAAAATACTAAACCAGCAGTTTGCAGAGCATAGCATTTTCTAAATACACAAAATAAAGAGAAAACAATACAGAAGTGGAAAGTGCAAATGCTGAGCCCGTTATATTTTTGTTCCAGCAGAAATGCAACACGATCAATACAATCTTGCAGTTCTAGAGCACCCATCTTTCTGCTGCCAGGGGTGCTCTGCAACTCTAAGTTCCACCAAATAAAGTGCACACAGTTCCTAGTTCTACCACTTACTTCTTCTCATGCCCCCACAGCCTGGTATTCCCTACTACAAGAAGCCAAACAGCACCTACAACAACCCAGGTACTGTGGATGACTCTGCAAGCAGCCAAATTTAGTGTTTCTTCAAAGCAGAGCCCGATTCTGCAGCTCTTAAATACAGGGAAAAGTGTCTTGGATTAAATAGTGATTACAGAATTGGAATTTCAAGAACTGCGAAAGTCCTTGCTACAAGAAATAAACCCACTGAGAAGAGACAACAATAAGAGATACTGAGATTTTCTGCACGTTGTTATTTAATAAACCTCAGTGCAAAGGTATTAAATTACAGATGGGAAACACGCATCAGATAATTGTATGACAACACCAGAAATCATTCAAATCCACCAGCAGCAGAATGAGAAAACTGATCAGAAAGATCAGCAAGAGATGAGCCATGGAAAAAGATCTCTGCAGTTACAGATGGATATTCATCCCTTTTACATGGCATCTCACTAAAACGTCTCATAGCAACGGGGCAGGAGCTATCAGATAGCAGGGGATGAGACTGGTAACCATACAAACCAGTACCATCCTCCAGCTCACAGCACCTCTCAAGAGCAGTATGAGAAAACAGGCAAGTGAGCATACCCAGTACTTAAGCGAGGAGGAGCTGTAAGAAATCACTAAAACATTTCTTCTTTAGATCATTAATATGTTGGTTGGTTGGTTGGGTTTTTTTCCTGCAGTACTGCTGGTTTTCCACACCAGCCAGCCAGGATGGCAGACAAGAGCATCACCACAATCTGCCGAACATCCCACCATATCGATAGCGTATCAATGCCCTCGCAATCCTTTGGGAGAGCAGGACCTGTCATCTTCCACATGCCTCTGTTTCTGTGCCTGCCTAAAATATCTGCAATGCCCAGGCTGCCCAAGAGAGGCTCTGGGTGTGAAAATGGTGCTCCAGGTTGTAGCTCACGGCAAGAGCCACCTTTTCTCACCGGCCTCCTTTCATTGGGCTGGTTATGCGGCGCAACACTCAGCACAGCAGAGTGGCATTTGGGAACACGAGATCATTGGACCTGTTCTTCTGCAGGTCTATTTATAGTCTCCAAAGTGGTGCTGCAAGGCAAAAGGCCAAATGGTCAACAGTTTCAAAGAGCAAGTCCCTAAAGATGCCACTTGAGACCCAAGAATACACATACCCCCCAGATCGTTGCACAAGAAATCAACTGCACACACTGCAGACCCAGAGGAGGGAAAATCTGTGCTATGGAGATTGTGGTGCCCCAGCACAACTCTTACAAGCTCCTTCATTAGAAAGGCTGAGTGAGAGATAATTAACAGTCTCCTCCACACATGAGTACTCCTTTGGAAAGACAGTAATTACTGCCTACTCAGAGGGATCTCTCCCAGAAAGCAGGAGGCTGCTGTAAAGACAGGGTGGCCAATTCCTTTCGGAAACACCACAAAGGCTGCAAGAAAGACCCTCCCCAGCTCTGCAAACGTGCAGCAGCACCAGGCCCCCTCCAGCCAGCCCTGTCTCCTTCACAGGGGCAGCTCCAGCACCTCCAAGACCCTCATTACAAAGAGATCAGTTTCATGCTTTTCTAAATTCCTCAACACAATTGAAAAACAAAGTCCTTGCTGGCCCCCAGCATCTTCAGGGCGAGCAGCTCCTAGAGCGCAGCTTTGTACAGTGAATATCAAAAGCTGTATTAGCTGGGAACCAAATTATCACTTGCAGAATAGTTTTGCAATTAGATTGAAACTCTAAATTGTGCAACGAGCTAAATCAAAAAAACAAGTTCATGATAGAGACAATCTTATTCCATCTCCTGCCTTGCTTTACTCCTTTGAAATAACCCACTTCTACACAGATTCAAGCTTCTCTTGCTGCACCATGAACAATTTAACATTCCTAAAAAAATTAAGTACTCTCAAGAACTGATGTATTTGTCTTCAGTGTTAATATCCACCTTTGCCTGACAGCTTCCTCACCAACATCTACCGCTCAGAGAGGCCCTTTGGCCATCAGTACCATCAGAAGGTTCATACCAGCCTTCAACTTCCTTGTCCCCCTGCAGCAATTCAGGAATCTCTGGTTCCCATAACCCTGAAGTTTTCCCTTCATCCAACTACTTGTGCCCCAAATGTCACCACTGGTATTTCAAGCAGGTCCCCATACTTCATGCTGTGACCCCAATTACAGAGATTTGGACAACTGCCTTTTAGAAACAGATGGAGCTGAAAACAATCTAATTTCTGAGCACATCATCTTCCTCGCTTCCTGGTAGAGCTGTTCCACTTTGTACAAATAACTATTTTCTGGAGCAGAGTGAGAACCACACCAGGTGAACGCTCACTCCCTTGTGTTAGACCAAGCCACTCCTGCCTCCACCAGTTCAGTGAATACTATACAAGGCAAAGCAGACTAGCTTCTGCAAAAGAGACACTTCAAAAAGCCCATGGTTTACTGGTTTGGGCATTCCAAAGGGTGGTGGACATGTTGAGTCCCATGTTTTGAGTCACAGACAGGACTGGAATTCAAAACTTCCATGGTCTAACTAGATAAAGCAGGGGTAGGGGGATGTTGTGCTACCTGCTCTTCCTCACCTCTGTAAGAACAGACCTGTCTTGGGCACGTTGCTCTGAGAAAGGTTTAGCAACAGCTCACCTACATCAGACCAGCCAATCTGCAAGGGACAGCGTTCAGCACCAGCCCCTTACACCCTTCACTGGCTGACTCGGGCAATCCCCCACTCCACATGACAGTTTTCACAAGTCTCCTTTGAGGTCACCTTTGCCCCATGCATTCTCTACGGAACCCAGACACCTACCTCATGTTTTGGTTTGGGTTTTTTTTTTACTTCCACTAGGCAGCAGAACACACACACACACAAAAAAAAAATGAGATGATGCAACACTAAAGCAAAGTTCCCCTGATGAATATAGCCCTAGGTACCCAACAGGATGTGACAGGTGGACAGGCAGGCGAGCCGAGGAGGAGGATGAGGTCACAAAATGAGCAGTTGCACAGCATACTACTAATCTTAAATTCCAAACTCATTATGCACAAGCCCAACAAACAAAGGAGCAGCTTAACAGATTTACAATGTGCCTTCTCCAAGGGTGGAATAATTATTTATCAGATAGCAACCTTCGTGTTACAACAGCAATAAATAAATAAATGATCCCAGCAACTCCTCTGAACTACGCCACTAGACAGACTGACAGCTGGGATGTGCCTTTAGCATGGCTGAGCTGGGGTAGAATTGTAAATATTTGGTACAAATAAAATAAAACTTGCTAGACTGAGCAGAAACCCAAACACAGTAGTTAATGGCATCCCAAGAGACCCACTGCAAGAGCCACACACCTCCCTGAATTCCTTCTAGCTTCCAACAAACAGCCCCAAACAAGTTTTCCCCTTTACTTTTCTGCAAGATCATTCCCTCCTGCATGTGTACACATCTGAGTATCATTCCGATTTCATTCTCTCAGGTTGCAGTTGTTATTTATTCAGGCTGAAGTCCACAAACATTATAAAAAGGGTTTGGTTTGTTCCCTCTCCCTCTCTGTTCCTCGTTTGGCTTTAGAGCCGCGCGTTACCGTGCAGGGACACATCCAGAAAAAGCATTTCCAAAGTCAGTCCTATTTTATGTAAACTCTCTCCTTTATTCAGATAAAACCCAAAGAATCCTGAAAGGAGATAGTAAATGTGCACAAAACATGCTCAGCCAAGCTCTCCCACTCAGGTATCCCACTGATCCTTTTCCATCTCTACAGTACTACTCTGACTTCCCAGTCTGAAGCTCCAGGACCACAACCCCGCCTTGCCCACATTCCCTCTCTTGCCATCTGACATCTGATGTCTGCTCCCACCTTCTCACTCTGAAACACTTCCCAGCTGATTTAGCTCCATCCCAAGTTTTCCAGCTGCTTCTCCTCCAGAAAGAATCACAGTAATTCCTATTTTCTGTGTGTTTTTCTGTGTGTTTTACCACAGGATGGCTGGCAGTAAGATTAGCAACAACCATTCCTTGTTGCTGTCTCTGTTCTCTGAAGCATCCTTTGATCAGGACATTCCAATTGTTCTCACTTTTTCTCCTTACTTTTCTCCAGTCTCCAGATCCCAACTGCCCTACCAGCTTTCTACCATTCACACAGCAGTTTTTGTTGTCATGTACTGTGAAGACAAGAAACAGTATCTTGGCATCCTAAGGTTACAGGCAAGCTTTGGCAGTACAGCATCTGTTACTGGTGTGATGCTTTAAACACATTAAATGTGGTGCTTCCAGCATCTAAGCACCTCAAAGCTGGTCAACATCTTTCCAGGTACCTAAACCACTAATTTTCACCAGGTAAAGTCCTTTTTTTTTTTTTTTTACAGAATTCATCATAAATAAAGTCTTTAATGTAACAGTAGGCCAAACCAGGCACATAATCCTTGCACACAGACAAATGAAGTTTGCCTTTGTATGTTTGAACAGATACAAACCTCCTTCCTACTCTCTCCAACATCAGTGGTCTCTTCACAAACCACCTCACAAGAAGGTCTGAGAAGACCAGACCCCCCATTACGCCCCACACAGCCACACCAGCCTAAGCAGCAGGCTCAGGTGGGTTTATGCCCATTTTGTGTCAAAAGAGCAGCACAAACGGAGGCGCAACGTACCTGTGAAACCAGGTCACTGTTTTTTGGGGAGCATTTAAAAAGCACAAATCCAATTCTTCCAAGAGATGAGAACTGCTGCACCATCTCCACTGCCACTGCTTCTCTTAGCCACAATGTCCCTATGAAACACCGAGCGCAGGGCTGATCTCCAGCTGCCTGACACCATACCTGTGGTATTCTAGAGCAAGAGAAAAAGGGTCTGACAAGAGGTATTTGTTTGTTCTTGATGTTCTTTTCTCCAAGTACCACAGAATTCAGAAACTCCACATCTGCAAATGTATGACTGCCTACATCTTTAAAGGAATAATCTTCATGGGAACTGATTTAAAAAAACAAAACAAAACAAAAAAACCCAACTTGTTTACTGTTAGAGGCTGTTAATTACAACATTAAAATACTAGCCCCAACCCTACATTAAACTTGCATTCTGTTTTACATAGCAGCATACGTAACAATCATCACAGCAAGCAGCTCTGTTGGCTCATGCTGGAAGAAGTAATTATATATCACAGCAACACATTTTTGCCCATCAACCTGCCAGTCCAGTCCAAGCAGCAGCTGTAAGCAGCAGGTCAGGGTGGGAGGGGGGGGGAACCTACAGAGGGTTTCTACATAATCACCACCAAAGGAAAAAAAAAAGCTATAAACCACCAGAACCTGGCTTGCATGCTTGGCAGAAAGCTGCTAACACAAACATTACAGCAGCCCTTGCAGCAGAGATGTTACCAGAAAAAATGAGCTCGATCCAAAGGCACTATTAGTGGTTAAAGTATTAGCTGGCAGTTGTATTGCAAGCCTTCCTTAGTAATTTTCACAATTTTTGTACTTGTACCAATGATATCCACACCATCCTCTTTCACTTGGACACTCCTACCTCCTCTTTGAAACACTTATTTTCAGGTGAAGCCCACGGACATCAACGACAAGGGCTTATGCAAGTCACAAGCTGAAATTCTGGCCAAAGATACTGGCACAGGGTTCATTCCAAAGACCCCAAAATTGCTAGTGCCCATTCACAGCGAGTAGAGCCTTGGCATGTGTAACACAGGAAACCACAAGTAACTTCTACCTTGGAGATGGACTGGAGGAGAGATTGATCTGGTTCAAATTGTATGACAGTCTTTGGTTCCAATGAACATAAATATTGCAGCCTTGAAGCTCAAAGCAGGATCAGTTTTTTCACAGCTGTTGCAGATAAAGCAGCAGTAGCATTGTTAATATCATGAATATGCAACAATATTCCTTTTCCTGTGCTGTTTTTCCCCAGTATGAAATGAAGTGTAAAACTACACGCAAGCCAGTAATTGTCCTGTCACTGTTTAGCTGCTGGGATTATTAAAAAATAATAATAATAATTAAAAAATCACAATTCTAGTATAATATGATAGTGATGCAAGAGTTAACTGTCCAGCAAAATCTGCCATGCCATGCTTATTAATCATGTTGTCTTTGTTCCAGCAAAAATGATATTAAAAGACAGGGAATTTGACAAAACAAAAATATTACAACCAATGTATTTCAAAAAGTTTTTGAACCCAAAATAAAACGAGACAGACAATAATGGCCAAGAGCCTGACCAGCTTAATGGAAGTTGGACTCTCATATTGTTCTCAAGACTGAAACAGCCGATCGTTCTCGGAAGGCAATTAACAGCCAACATGCAATTTCAATTTTTAGCAGAAAAGTAAACAGATAATTGCTCCTCCTGTTTCATTTTCAAAGGCTCAGAGCACGTTCCTTTGGAAAGCAAACCCAGAAATGGGAGGACAGCATAGTAAAGTGTCAGAGCAGGTTTCTCCTGTACCCTCATTTTTAAGTAGCTGTACAGATTTCTTGCCATTAAATTTTTAATTATAGAACATAGTGAGAAGCTGAATTTGTTTATAAGATAATGCATCTGCAAATCTCTTCTGCTCTCATTTCCCAGTTTTCTTGTAGATACTGACCAAACAGCACAGCAGGAACTAGTCCCGCTGCCTACCACCATGCTGGAAATGACCTCCGATACATCACCCCGAGTGCCAAATAAAAACACACACAGCACAGAATCAGCTCTGCAGCGACTTGTTAATGACCACTGGTAGGTTCACAGCAGCTCCAAAAATTCTGGTCCAGAGACTTGTGAAATTACCTCCACTACATGTGGGGAAACAAACAGTACCAGGGGCAGCCCAGCTATCCATCAGCAGGGCTGCATCCGTTTATTTTCAGCCATTTAAAAGACAGAAGAATATATTGATTCAAATTATCACCTGGATTCTGTAAATCAATAGTAGCCAGCTAGGGAAGCTTCCTGCTCACCAGAACGGTATGGATTTATCTCATGCAGAGTGCACATGTACTTACACACAACTATTACAGCCAGCAGATTTATTTTATTTAATTTTTTTTTTTTAAAGTGCATGCTAAAAGGTGCAAAGTCAGTGCAGTCAGCTCAGCCTCAAAATATCTGTGCGCTCTCTGATCAGCTTGGCAGCTGAACAAAATTCTTCCGAGGAAAGCAGGCTAGGAAAGCAAAAAGGTGACGTTCAATAGTTCGTATCAAAGCAAATGCCGAACTGAATTTCATGGGCTATTTCTGTTTCCTTGCTAAATAGCAAAGGCCTACTGCAAATAACACCAGTGAGTTTCGCAGAAGAGGAAAAGGTCAACCAGGATCTCTCACCATGGAAAATGTTCTGCTGCAGACAGGGAGCAGCACCAGCTCCCGGGATAAAGAAATACAAAGAAACAGCGCTGATTGTCTCCACATGTTTATACAATAGACACTCCAGTCGCAGCCTTTCCTTTTAAGACTGTTTTCAAAAATCAAAAAGATGGGGTGAGGGTTTCCTTCCCAGTGAAATGAATTTGAGGTGCAGAATAAACATGGGATTATTGACTCACTCACAAAAATGTTACCGGGGAGATTTCAAAGAGCCGTACTCCTGGCTTCCTTCCACTCCCACCGACGACATCGGTTAAGACTTTTACCAGTCAGTGCTGGCCTACGTATCACTTTAAACTCAGCTATTATTACCTTTTAGTTTCAAATATGTAATGTTCCTCTGTAACAGACGGAAAAATATTTCAGGAACTTTTAAAATCTGTTCCTCCAAGATACTTTTTTTTTTATTTTTTTTATTTTATTTTTTTTTTAAACACACTGAGACGCAGTTCCTGGATGCAAGCACATGTGACCTGTTCTAAATAAAGGATATTTTCCACTTCTTGCACAACTGGAACAGATATAAGCAGTAGCTTGAACAAACTGCATTGCAGAACCCAACCAGAATATAAAACACTTGAATAAGATCCATAAATAGCAGTAATATGAAAAGACTACCTCCAATAAGGCACAAACTCAACGTTGAGAAGCCTAATGTAATCAAGTTCAAATTTAATCACGCTCCAAAGTTCATTTACAAAATTAAATTTGATCATCTGCAGACTAAGGCACTTTAGAAAAGTCATCTCTGGCTCCAGAGTAAGTACACAGTTTAAATATGTGCTCCTCTTTGGTGAAATTAATATTTCCTCAACAAGCACTGTGTATTAAAAGGGAAGTTTTTACTAAGTTAAGACTTCCAATGTTTACCACAGCACCAGAGGGAGAGGGAAAAAAAAGAGAGAGTGTTTTATAGAGGATCCTAACTGGATACAGATGAAGTATTAGTTCATATAAATTAAATACTGAAGGTTTACATTAAATAAAGCATTTGGACACCAGGAATGATGACAGTTTTATAAAAACATCGCTGCTTTAATAATGACAAACTCTACATCTCAATGCTATTGCTGATAAAGCAGGAATAAGCTTCCTAAAAAACTATCCACGCAACTTAAAAGCATTTTGTAAGAATTTTTTTTTCCACTAAAAATACTTCAGTAACTGGATCATTCAGGGGCTTTTCCACCAGTCTGAAAATAAGTTATCTGGGAAAGGGCAAAAGAAAATGGCACAAATAGTAGTAATTTTCCTGCAGGTACATGGTTTTATTAAGAGCAAGGCAGTAAATTACAAGTGACAATAATTTGCTGGCACTTGCTAGGTCGCGTGTGCCATCCAGATGGACACACGTTACAGAAAACAGGGAGAAGCAATGGAACATAGAAATATTTTTACTGCATTTGGCACATCTGGGTTAGTTCAGATTACAGTCTGCCTTTGTGCAGGGCAAAGTCTTTACTTCCAGATACCAGTTTGATATAGAAAACATCACTTTAATAAGTCAAATGATTTACAGAATCCACATTAGTAGTATGACAGACTGAACTTAAGCCTCCAGCACCCTGAGGACTGCATGCAGACATGTCAGAATCTGCATTTACTTTTAGCAATAACTGATAATTTTCTTCAGCTGATTGCCTGAAAACAAAACTCCATTGATTTAATTGTGCACTGCTTGTACCAGAAAAGAAATCTTATTTATTTGTTCATTACACAAACACATACATATTCAAGTATATGTACTTATAAATCGAAACTATTATCCTTCAGGAATATGGCAGGAGAGGAATTGAGTATGAATGTGAATTAAAAAAACCCAACAAATCTCATTGTCTTACTGGCTAGTCATACAGCCCAGTTTCCTCCCACAGTGAAAAGCAACTCTGGAGAAACCAAAGCAACTGAAACATCTTCTCAGTTTTCAAAGACATTCAACCACAGCAAATTCCAGAGAACCCTTAAACGAATCTAGCACTTAGCACAAGAATCTAACTTCTCTTGAGTCTGAGGGGTTTAAGAAACACGGTTGGAACTGATGTATCTCAGCCCCATGTATTGTCTCTGTCCCTTGTGATTAAAGCTTTTTGCTGGGCTTACATTTTTCCTTGGCCTCCAGCATTCAATTGTGGCTTGGCCTAAGTTAGTACAGTGTTTACAGCAAAAAGCTTTTATTATGGGACCCCTTGCAGCTTTGGATTGCAGACCTGAATTATGAAATATGGATGGAGTAACCCTGAGGGCACACTGAAGAGAAGGAGTCTTTAACTGGATGTTGTGTATTGGAAAACAAGCAAACTGGGGGGAAACAAATAGGAGAGGTTTACTGAGGGAAGGACAGCAGTATCAGCAGGGCTGAGTTAAACTGGGCAGCAAAAAGAGTTTCTTCTTGGTTCAGAGCACAGGCAGCCTTACATATTTCTGAGTTGCATGGCTTTTGCTACGTACTCACCATTTCAGCTGCTATGAGTAAACCAAAGACGCTTCTCACCTCTTACGGTTAGAAAAGATGAGAGAAAGCCCTGAATGTTGCTAGGAAATCAGCAGTTCTCACCAGGGGAGAAAGCAGATTGCTATTTAGACTCATCTCCTAACATCAGCCATCATCTCTGGTCTGCCTGCTCCCCAGGTACCTTTCCAGAGTAAGGCTGCGGAGAAGACAGTAAGGAAGCAATTCCCACAGCCACAGTCCCATCGCTCCACCACGCTGACCTCGTGCTACTCCGCTGACTGCTGTGCCATTACTCCTGATTTACATCCCCAGGAGAAAGCAGCGGTGTGATGTTTGATACCCTTGATAATTATCAGTCAGACTGGTTTCAGGCCTGAGCGAAGCTGAAGAACTACAGAAGTCCTCGTAGATTACGATCTGCACGTCATGAAGCAAACAGGTTTGTGAGCAACTTTTGCCTCCTGTTATCATCAAGTTTTATCAGCCTGGTTGCAGGGACAGGTTTATATGGACCTGGCAGGGGCCCCTGGCTCCTTTGCTTCTTCATCTCCCACAAGGCCAGGAAGACAACTGAGACTACCTCAAGGTAAGAGCTGTACGTGAGCTGGGCAGGCTCCACGCTGAGGTTAGTATGTCAGTTTGCTATCTGCCAGAAAAACCATGGGTTGTTATTCCACCCTCGGGGCTGCCTCTTCTTGTATGCATGGGTGGGTATGTGTGGAGGGACAGGGAGGTAGACTGGGGCAAGCTGGCCACCTCTCCTATCCAACAAGCCCTCCTAGAAACATCAGATGTTGGCCTGAGGCACCAGCAAGATGTCTGGATGACTCACACTAGGGGTCTCTTTAAACCTGAAGGGTGGGCAGGAGTATGAGAGAACATACTGGGGCAATTCACTCTAGGGAAGTTTGAAGTGACAACATTTAGGAGATGACCAAATACTCCAGTGCTTGATGACAGAGTATCTGTATTCACTTCCCCCTAAGAGAAGTGAACAACACAGGGATGCATTCGGGTCCCAAAGCTGATGGAAGTCACAGGCATTAAAAGCAATTGGAACATCTGTGCAAGGTCAAATGCAGACCTGCTAAGCTCCATGCCCACACCATCTTCAGGCACGGACAAACTGCTGGCTACAAAGTGGACAACCATAAAGGAACAACTCCTGCACACCAGTTAGAATCCATGGCTGTGCAAACAGAACTATTTGACAACAACACCAGACATCAGTGCTCCACCATCTACCCTGCAACTGCTGTGCTCCACTAGCAACACAGACACTGTAGCCAAAGCCCTGTGGGTCTCCCATCATGGCTAGAACCCACCACTGCTGGTAAACCCATCTTGTCCAGGTTGTCCTCTCTCCACATATTAGCCTGGCTCCCAGTCAATTACCTGGCTAACGGCAACTTCCCTGCACAACTTTGGAGGGCAGAGGAGCTCTGGCAGCTTTGGTTAAGTTGGCTGGCCTGTCAGGCTGTGAAAGGCTGCACATCACAACCACTACCTGCACCACTTCTTGGCAATAACAAAGGTTCAGGGTGAGATAGGGCTGCCCCAAAGGCAGCAGAGCACAGCAGGTGGACTCAAATTTGTGAAATTGACAAGAGCTTTTAACATTGTTTACTATGAAATCTTCAATGTTTCTTAAACATTCAGAGCATGATCAAAAATGCATTTATTTACTTTGAAGTCTGTCTGACAGGCAGTACAATCTCAGCTCATTCTAATACATTTTTTAAAAATATTTACTTTCCCATTTATTTTTCAACTACGAGCAACGTTCAGAACTAAAACCCAGGAATACAAGCACAGGCTAACAACAGATTTGATTACAAATAAGACACACTTGCAGTAATGACCTTATATTCAGTGGAGTACAGCTGAGGTGAGCATTGTGATGAAATGGAGGGTTCGTTCCCACCAGAATACTTCAAGTAAAAAACCAGAGGAGGGAGAAACGTGCCATTGCTGACAAGGCAGATGCTGAAGGCACGGGAGAGCCTTTGCTTTCTTTTTCCAGTGCTGGGACAGAACGTGGGTACCTAACACCCCGCAAAGGAGAGAAACACACACCTTATTGCCCTTTAAGGGCCGTATCTCCGCCACGCAGCTGCTCTAGATAAGCGCAAAGGCTGTATCTCGAGGAAAAAACACTTTTGACGTACCTAGGCAAAAGTTTCCAGTCCTCACGCAACCACCAGTTAACAAACTTGCTCTCAAAGTCCAAAAAACCTTGAAAACAACCTTTCGTGACACAAGACCTTGCAACAACTCTGCAGCTTTGCGCGGACCCCGCACCTGCCGGGGGGGTGAGAAGCGGCGGGGCTGACCGGGGGGCAGGTGCCGCTGATGCCGTGTCCCCCC
>NW_010300752.1:1529-2167 GCF_000700745.2 Antrostomus carolinensis | reverse complement strand
CGATGGCGGCAGCAGCCTGGTCAGCGAGGACCCTGGCAGCGAGTCGCAGCCCTCTTGCTTGTTGCACAAAGGGGCTCTTCCCCTCGAGACCCCGCTGTCCCTGCTCTTTGGACTCCACGGGAAGACGGGCGTTACCTCGGTGACCTGCCACGGGGACTGCATCTACAGCACCGGTCGGGACGGCTGCTACCGCCAGCTCCGCCTGCAGGGCCAGCAGCTGGAGGTCCTGCGGAAGCACAGGCCCTGCAAAGGGCTGCAGTGGATCGAGGAGCTGCGCTTCACCCCCAACGGGGACCTGCTCGTGCTGGGCTTTCACGCTGACAACTTTGTGGTGTGGAGCACCAGGACCGGCGAGAACCTCCTCTGTGTCCCCTGCGGCGGGGGGCACCCCTCCCGGGGGCAGCCCCTCGGCTGAGGCCTTCACCTTTATCAAGTGTGGGGATGTGATGCTGCACCGCCGCGAGGCCGAGCCCGGTGAGCAGCAGGTGCTCCTGGCGTCCCTGCACGGGCGGGAGATCTCCTGCGTGCGGCGCCTGGGGATGGTGGAGGTGCCCGGCCACGCCGCCCTTAATGTCTTCATCACCGGCAGCCAGGCCACCACGGCCTGTGGCCTGGGGCTCAGTGAACCCGCCCGGGGA
>NW_010300752.1:793-1217 GCF_000700745.2 Antrostomus carolinensis | reverse complement strand
ACTGGGAGCGGAAGAAAAACAGGCACAGGCTTGTCAAGATGGACCCGGAGACAAGGTGATGCTCGGGGACTGCTCGAGGCAGGGGTAGCAGTGACCGCAGTCCAGGAGGGCACTGGGAACTGCACTGGCCTCTGCTGGGATACCTGCTCTGCGTGGCTGTGGGCTCAGCCAAGGCAGAAGGAGCTGGCTTGGCTTTAGGCACACATCCCTGGTGGGCCTCGAGGGGCTTTTGGGGTTAGGGAAACGCTCAGCCTTTTCTCCTGCCTCCTCTGAGTGCTCAGTGTCCCATGCTGGGCTTGGGCTGCTCTGCTGGGCCCCCCGCTTCCCTGGGGCCACCGGTGTCACCGAGGCATCAGCAGGTGTCATGTGTTTGCTGCAGGTACATGTCCCTCTCAGGCGTGCCCGGGACCAGCTCCAACAAGGT
>NW_010300752.1:0-778 GCF_000700745.2 Antrostomus carolinensis | reverse complement strand
GGCCCAGCGCCAAGCAGCTGCCAACACCCTGGAAGTTCCTGGCTGCTGCCTGCAGCGATGGATCAGTCCGGTGAGGAGCTGTTGTGGGGTTTGGCAGGGAGAACAGAGTTAGGGCTGGGGACGAGGGCCAGAGCAGGCTCTGGGGGGGAGGCTGCTGCCATGGAGGTGTTCAGCCCTGAGCCGGGAGCAGGACAGGGTGGGAAGTGGGGGCAGAAGTGCCAGGAACCCCCGTTATCCCACGGCCAACTGCCCTCTGCTCCAACGCAGGGTCTTTGGGCTGCTGGAGGCTGCGCGGAAGCTGGTGCTGGTGGCAGAGTCGTTTCATCACCAGCGCTGTGTGCTGAAGGTGGAGGCGTTCCTGCACGTGCAAGCAGGAGGGGAGAGGTGAGCCCCGAACTGTGGCTCTTCTGCCACTTCCCTGGACCTCGGTGGGGACCCTCAGGGCTCCCTGTCACAGAGCTGCGGCCAGAGGCTCCCCCAACACCTCCCCTCTAGGAGGCACCTCCTGTGCCCCCGACGGCAGCGTCGCCTTCTGGGACATCACCAGCCCCATCGCAGAGGCGACGGACGCCCTGCGCCGAGCGGAGGGAAGGATGCAGCCCCTGGGTGGGTGCAGCTGCGGGCGGCCCTGCTGCGTCTCCCAAGGGAGGCCACGCTGGTGGCTCTGCTGCTTCCTCCAGCCAAGGTGAGCGTCCCTCTCCTGACCAAGCCTGTTTTCCCAGCCCTGGGCGCCCCGCTGCTCACCATCATGGCCCACAGCTGCGGAGTGAACAGCCTC
>NW_010300751.1:19241-21033 GCF_000700745.2 Antrostomus carolinensis | reverse complement strand
GCCTCCATGAACCACGCACCACGATCCTCCCCAGCAGAGCTCAGCGGTGCCAGCCACCACCTGCTGCGAGAGCGCAAGTCCTCAGCACCGTCCCACTCCAGCCAGCCCACCCTCTTCACCTTTGACTCACCCACCAGCCACCTTCAGAGCACCCTGTCCGCCAGTGCCCCCCAGGACTACCTTTTCCTCCATCAGTGTATGAGCAGAAAGTCAGAAAATGCAAGGTATTGTAGCCAATCTGGGAGCAAAATTTGGGGACAGCTGAAGGAGAGCTGAGGATGAGCAGCCCAACCTACCTCCACCCTTGGAGGTCTGCAAAACCCAGCTGGAGAAAGCCCTGAGCGATGGTCTCATCTCACGGTGGTTGGGAGGAGGAGGTCGGAGCTGCGACCTCCTGAGCTCCTGGCTTTCCTGGCTTCTTGGGTTGTATTAAAAACTGGATAAATAGCCAAACCCAGAGGGTCATGATCATTGGCACAAAGTCTAGTTGGAGATCAGTCACTGGTGGTGTACACATGGGGTCAATACTGGGTTCTATCCTGTTTAACATCTTCACTAATGATCTGGATGATGGGGCAGTTGTACCCTCAACCAGTTTGCTGCTGACACCAAGCTGGGAGGAGTGGCTGATATACCAGAGCATCATGCTGATGGGACCAGAGGGACCTTGACAGGCTGCAGACATGGGCCAGCAGGAACCTCATGAAGTTCAACAAGAAGAAGTGTAAAGTCCTACAGCTGGACAGGAACAACCCCAGGCACCTAAATATGCTGGGGGCCACCCAAGTGGAAAGCATCTTGTCAGAAAAGGACCTAGGGGTCCTGGTGGACACCAATTTGAACATAAGACAGCATTGAGTCCTTGCAGCCAAGGAGGCAAATGAGATCCTGGGCTTGCCAGCAGGTGGAGGGAGGTGATCCTTCTGCTCTGCTCTTCACTGGTGAGGCCACACCTGGAGTGCTGGGTCCAGTGCTGGGCTCCCCAGTTTGACACAGTCATGGACAGACTAGAGAGTACAGCAAAGGGCCATGAAGATGCTAAGAGGGCTGGAGCATCTCTCCCAAGAGGCAAGGCTGAGGGGGCTGGGACTGTTCAACCCAGAGAGGGCTCCAGGGGGATGTCATCAATGTATAAAAATACCTGAAGGAAGGGTGCAAACAGGATGCAGCCAGGGTCTTTCCAGTGGTGCCTAGTGACAGGACAAGAGGCAATGGGCACAAACTGAAACACAGGAGGGTCTCTCTGAACATCAGGAGACGCTTTTACACTGTGAGGGTGACCAAGCACTGGCACAGATTGCCCAGGGACATTGTGGAGTCTCCATCCCTGGAGATACTCAAAAGCCATCTGGACACGGTCCTGGGCAACTGGCTCTGGCTGGCCATGCTTAAGCACAGGAGTGTTGGACCAGATGACTTCCAGAGGTCCCTTATAACCACTCTGTGCTTCTGCAGATGGGGCCCTAATTCCTGCCTTTAACCAGAAGAAAAACCACAACCAGAGGGATGAGCAGGGTTTTCATGGCTCTGCCATTCATCCCTGCTGTAGCCCAGAGCTTGCTGGGTTTCGTGGCAACCCATGGTGCATTTTCTGAGACAGCAGCAGCTCTCCACCTCCAGACCCAGGCAGTTGCCTTAAATAGCGAGGAGTTTTTTTGACATGAAAAGTTTTGGCTCATGAGAGCATCGAGGAGGGAGGAAGGGAGGGAAGGAGGGAGGGACGGAGAGGCGGTTGGAGCCCAGCTGGCGTGAGGTGAGAGCAGAGCCTGGGCTGAAGCCTCCACTGGGCTTT
>NW_010300751.1:18789-19227 GCF_000700745.2 Antrostomus carolinensis | reverse complement strand
CAAAAACAACAGCAGAGGAAGGCTCAGAAAAATTAACTTCAGATGGAGTTAATGGAACAGTGTTTAAAAAAAGGTCCTCTGACATTCCAGCTGTGAGGATACCTAAAAGCCACCACCCTCTGAGAACCTGAGCATGGCTGGGACACTGAGGAGGAGGGAGCAAGCATTGATGCTTTGGTGGGCAGAGACAAACTGGGCAGCAGCAGTTTCTGCAACTGGGACAGAACTAATCACCCCGATCAATGCCCAGTGCACGGGGCCAGGCTGCAGGACTGTGGGGAACCCTTCCCCTTTCAGCTCTAGAGCTCTTACTTTACTCATCCATAAAATGAGGGTAATAGTAGCTAATTGGCGGGTGATGCTGAATAATTAACCCATGAGATGCTTCAAGTCCTCAAGCTGAAAGGACCCTACCAGAGCCCAAACATCTCCCAGACA
>NW_010300751.1:0-18763 GCF_000700745.2 Antrostomus carolinensis | reverse complement strand
AGCAGGAATTTATCACAGCATCACTTGGTTTTTTCCCCAAATAAGTCCTATTTCTGAGCGCCATCTCGTGCTGGCTCCATGAAACAGAGTCCCTCTTGTCCCTGCAGAGCATCAACCCCACGGGAATGGTGTAAAGCAGCATCTCCCAACTTTTCCCATAGGACTGGCACTTCCTCTGTGATTTGCCACAACTGGAAACCCCTCACGTAACCATTTCACTTTTTCCCAGTGCAATGATTGATACTGGGCAGGAGTCTTCTCCGTGGGGAGATGAATCCTTTCTGGTTGTGAGCGTATGGTCCCTAAACACCTGACCCATGTGTGGTTATACCTCTGTCAGCAAATAGAGCCAGCTGAAGACTACCTGTCACCTTCTCCTGGCATGCATGCATTAGCTCTTCATGGCAGGGTAAACCTTTTTTGGATCTTTGCCATATTTTCTTCTTCCATGCTGCTTCAGCCAGATCAGGGGAAGGCATCATCATCACCCACACTCAGCTCTGTTGTGTCTCGCCTTCATGTCCCAGCACTTCCACAATGATGCTCACATTTCCCCGAGTCTAGTGGGATGGGGATTGATGCAGTAGGAGACAAAAGTCCAAGTGGCCAATTCAAGAGTTCCCAAACTTGAGAAAATGTCATCTGCTGGGGTTAGGGGTGCAGAAAGCCAAGCCCATGAGGCTTATCATCTTCTGCAACATTGGAGCATTGACAAACAAAGCAGCAGGAGGGATAAAACAGGAGATGAAACACCTCAGAGGGAATTGGCAGAGGAGCAGTGGCTAATGAGTAGTCATTAAAGGACCAAGGTCTGCTCAATGCTTGCCCTCTGTCCTGACTGGTGTCCCTGGGCATGACCACAATACAAACCAAGGAGTCATTAGCAAGGCAGGGACCTAATGACCACACTGTCCTGCTCAACTCAGGGCACTTGAGGGCTTTTATATATCTGAATTCAACCCTGAGGTTCATTCCTCCCCCCTTGCAGATCAGGGCTACAAACCCAAAAATCCAACTGGGGAGTGTCCTCACCTCCCCAGGGCTTGCCCTGCAAGAGGGAAGGGTGGTGGCATGGCTGGGAGCTTTGAAATAATCCATGTCAGGAATTTTTCCAGTTTCTCTCAAACACTTTTGCAAGGCAGAGGTGAGAGTAAACCTCCCTCCTGCACTGTGGATGGGTGACCCATGCATGATGGCGATGGTGATGCTGATGGGGTAGTGCTTTCAGCCATGTCTTGGGTTGCTGACAGCTGATGTGAAAATTCCTCTTTTGGAATAAAAGGCTCATTCCTCCCCATAGCCCTGCCATGGAGCTCTGCACTCCCACCTGAGACAGGGTCATTTTGAAGGTGTTTTTCAGGACAAAATGGGTTGTGGTCATGTTTGGAAGGGTCTGAGATGTTCCCATTGCCCTGGGATTGGGTAGTGTGGGTCAGGAAGGTGATAAACAGGGTGAGCAGAGCTTGGTGCACCCCAGAACTGGTTCTCCACCCATCTCAGCCCTCTTTTCCTCTTCCTCTGCAGGAGTGCCAGCTTTTCCCAAGCCACGAGGTCTGCCTTCTTCATGCGAAGTGACACAGCGGTCCAGAAGCTCTCACAGGGCAATGGGCACTGTGTGAACGGGGTCAGCGGGCAGCTCCATGGCTTTTACAGCCTGCCAAAACCCAGTCGGCACAACTCGGAGTTCAGGGATGGTGCCTACGACCTCCCACGCGCCTTTGGTTCCTACACCCACCCCAAGTCAAGCCTCACCAGCTCCGAAACGGATAATGAGGAGGTCTACACCTACAAGACTCCCAACAACACTCTATGCAAGGAGTTTGGGGAGCTTTCCACGGACTCCTATGACATCCCTGCCACCCCACTCTCCATCTACCAGATCCCCAGGACATTTACACTGGACAAGAACCACAACACTCTTGCTGTGGCCGCCAGCGACTCACCTGCAGCACCACCCCCACGGCCTCCAAAACCTGGGCAGATGGAGCCACGGTGGGGTAGCCCACCCCAGTGGCCCCAGCCTGGTGAAAACTTAGGGCTGGCCCCCATGGCAGCCACCATTCCCCGGAGAAACACGCTGCCAGCAGTGGAAAACAGCAGGCTGCACCGAGGTGAATTTGGAGGTGGGGAGTTGGAGGGTGATTTAGTCCCATCTAGTAGCTCTGGATGGGTCAGTACCACTGGATTGTGGTAGGGCTGGAGTAGATGTTGGCATCAACCACGGGGTTGAACACAAAGAGGCTCTCCCCAGTCAGGATCTGGCCCTGGTTTTTGTATGCAGCAGGCAGGGAGAGGCATCCCCAGGGCTCTGGCCATTGGAGCTTCTCAGCTGGCTCTTGGTTGTGTTGTGTCTTGAACCAATACAACCTGCTTGTCCATGCAGCCCTTCACCAAATTTTGGTGATTTCAGCCATTTTTATCTTGCTTTTACTTTAATTCATAACCAGGTTTATCAGAACATATTTCATCCTAGAGCTGCCTTGGTTTTATTCACCAGAGAGGGGCATAACTTTGCACACCTCCAACACCCAACATCTCCAGTGCAGCAGAGCTGCCCTTCCCATTGACCATGGATGGGCCATGGATGAGCGTACCCTTTCCAAACCTTGTGCCTAGGATGGGATAGTTGCCAAATAACTTAGAAGGGGCAGTTGGAGAGAAAACATACAATAAATGATACCCACAGCTGCCTGAAATTCTTCTTCCATCTCCTTCTACCTAAATACCAAAATTTGGGCTGAGATAAGACCCATGTTCAGCAGTAGATAGACCAGTTTAGGAGCTTAGCACCCCATCCTCACCCCATCCTCCCCTTAGCAGAGGTTTTACATCTCCTGAGCGAGCTGTAATGGATCTCTCCCTTAACCCAGTTTTGTCACTGTGATCTACCTTATCTGCTGTCTTTACCCCTGGGATTTTGCAGCACTTTGACAGAACCAGGTTAGGTCCATGTGGCACGTGCAGTTGCTTTGACACCTCAGAGAGATGCTAATTGTGAGGGAACATAGCAGGGAGTCTGTGACCATGTCTTCACACCAATGTCTCAATTATCAAGGATACTGTTCCCCCCATACCTGGATTTTATTTTCAAGGGCCCCTTTTATTAGCAGTTGAGTTGGGACACATTGTGCATTTGTGGTTGTGTTGCAGCTTCTTCTTGCGAGACGTATGAATACCCCCAGCATGGGGTTGGCAGCGCTGTGCAGTCGGTTGAGTCGATGAACGACGGGTACAACTCCTACCTGGTGAGTTTGCCTTGGTGTTGGCCACCACACTATAGGCACCGTGTGCACGTTAGAGATTCAGGGACAAGTAGGTTCCAGGTTGGACCTCACAGCCCAGTCCTGCAGAGTTAAGTCAAGAGGGGTTTTATTACTGATTTTAATTAAAACCATGGTGACCTTCAGGGTAGAGGTGGAAGAACAACCACCTGACCCAGCACTGCATGCAGAGCTTGACTTTGGGTACTTCCAGAGAGGGTATCTGACTAGAGCTTTGACCCAAAAAAAGTGCCCAGGAGTTTGGTTCCTTCCTGAAAGCCTGGGGTGCTGCTGAGCTGAATTTTGACATGTTGCCAGAACAGCCTCTTTTGTGCACTTTCTAAGACTTCCTGAGTTGGAAATGACATTAAAGCAGCCTTTTGTATTGCATTTTAATCATGGCCAGAGCCCAGAGAAAAATTACTTTCCAAGTTAAGCATGCTTCTGCAGCTCCCTCTGATCATGAGAAGAGGCTCAAATCTGGGAGATTAAGACCTTTCCCTGAACTCATGATGTTGCAATGTCTTGGAAAGCAGTGGAGGTAAACCCTCTCAGTGCAAACTGATGGCCGAGGAGGGGAGAGACCATCCCTTCCCTCTCTGCTGAGATTTTAGAGCTGGTCCCACCTCAAATGTGTGTTCAGTGATGATGAGATGAAAGGTTTTATAATGGGATGGGGATGAACAGTGACTGATACTCACAACATGTCCTCCCACTTGTCCCCCAGCAAGCCAAGGCAAAAGTGGCCCGCTCCCACAGCACCGACTCTGAGGACAACTATGTCCCCATGAACCCCGGTTCCTCACCCCTGATCCACACTGAGAAAGCCAACGACAATGCCCAAAACCTTTACATCCCCATGAGCCCTGGGCCGCATCACTTTGACCTGGTGGGGTTGTCCTCGGCCACCCTCCCCATTCATAAAGGAGGAGCCATGGCGCAGTGCCACAGACGGTTGAGTGAAATCCAGCCCCCACCAGTCAACCGCAACCTCAAACCCGACCGGAAAGGTAAGAATGGTTGTTTGTGGGCAAACCTTTCCTCCCTTCTATTCTTGTAAAACTCCAGACTACATCTGTCATCAGGCTCCCATCATTAGGGTATCAACACCAAACTTCATCAACATGCTAGGTGAGGGCTAGGGCTGGAGATCCCCACTCTTCTCTTCCACCTAATGAACCATTTGTGATGAGAAGAGCTTTCATGTTACACTGCAGACGTCCTTGCCCATTCCCTGTGGGGAAACACTTTGGCTGGAGACAGCTCAGGGCTGTCAGAGCCTGGTCTTGTACCAGGTTATCATAGAATTACAGAATGGTTTGGGTTGGAAGGGACCTTTCAAGGTCATCTAATCCAAGCCCCCTGCCATGAACAGGGACATTTTCAACTAGATCAGGTTGCTCAGGGCCCAATACAACCTGACCTTGAATATTTCCAAAGATGGGGCTTCTTCCACCTCTCTGGGCAACCTGTGCCAGTGTTTCATCAAAAAATTTCTTCCTTCTATCTAGTCTAAATCTCCTCTCTCTTAGTTTAAAGCCATTGCCCCTTGTTCTATCACTAGAGGCCCTGATAAAAGGTTTGTTTCCATTTTTCTTATAGTCTCCCTTTATCACAGCTCCCCAATTAATGGGTTTATTATATCCCAGAGTTTGGACATTTTTAGCAGATCTCCATTGCCTGGGGAGCATATTCCTTTTTTGAGGCCACCCATCCACTTTGGGGCTGTGGGTCAGAGGGAGAAATTCACTGTTTTCCCTCACATCTGGCACAAATAAATGCAGAGATTTTGGTTGGGGGATTTTCCTCATCAGCACAGAGGGCTGGGGGACTGATTAGCAGAAGGGGAAGCAAACAGCAAGTTTCTGGGGACTGTCCCCTCTCATGCCAGTCATGGATGTTGAATTGTAGGAATGTGCTGCCTCTGAATAAAGTCTTTTCCCCTCCCCAGTAAAGCCATCGCCGCTGGACCTGAGGAATAACACTGTCATCGATGAGCTTCCCTTCAAATCACCAATCACAAAATCCTGGTCCAGGCCAACGTGAGTAGTGGTTGGAGTATGGATTCTTGCTTTGCTCTGACAGAAGATCTCTGGTCTCGCTCTCACTGGTGCCCACATGTAGCCACCCTGTCACCTCTGCCATGGATTAAACATCTCTGGCTGAGTATAAGGGGGATGTCAGCTGCCCTTCTGCCTCTGCTCGCTGCAGAGGTTTCTTCTGGCCCACCATCTCTTTTTGTTGAAGGGGCATGTTTTTCATGGGCTATTTTGAATCAAGCTAGAGATGAGCCCAGACTTTGGATGTGGAGCCAAATTTCCCCAAAAGCTGGATAATCCCTTCAGCCCTCATTGTGTTCTTTGTCAATTTTAGAAATAGGAGCTGCCATGCAAACATCTGCACTGGGGTGAAATTCCACCTTGACCAACACCCTACCCGCATCAGGGACCAGCAGGAGACACCTGGAAAGAGGGGCATTTATGGAGTAATTCTTTCCTAAAATATCCTGCCACACCATGGGGATTCAGAGCTCAGGGGTTTCCTTGGTCACATCATGGCCAGACTTAGGATCTGCGTCAGATGCTGCTGAAGCAGAGGAGCTCCTCTCTTGGACCCCTCATGAGCTTAGTCAAGTGTTGTAAGAGCCAGAGTTGTATTCCCCACATCACAGTTGGTAGTAGGAGGATAAATTCATTTAGGTTGGGGTTTCACATGAAAGTCCAGAGTGTGGCCAAGCAGCTAATTAAGATCACTTGAAGACATTTCCTCTTTCTGGGATCTGACAACTCCTGGAGGGCTGTGGCTCTGACACAGGACCTGTGGCCCACCATGACCCAGCTGAGCCACCCCAACTTGGTCACACTGGGGGCACGGGGCACGATTTCACATCCAGCTCTCCCCCAAAAACCCAGCTGTAGTCTCAAAACACAGGGTGACACTCACAGGGTCTGACCAAGCTGTGTTTTGATTGCCTTGAAAGCAAAGCCTAGCCTGAAGGAAGGCTGCAAAATGAAACCAAAGCACTTCAGAGCAAAATCTGCCAGCCAAAAATAACAAGATTCACACAATTCCAGTTTAGCTGCTAATTCATGGTCTGATGTTGTCCAATGAAAGGCAGAAGCAAAGCTTGGCTGCTATGACTCGTCTCATAAATTGGATTGTGTGGAGACTGACTGCAGGGCATGAGCATTGTGTGCTGAAATCACTGCACCAGGAAACAGCGAGCGGGGTTTGATTGACAAGATGTCCAACCCCAGAGAAGCTAATGGATTTTTCCCTTATCAGTTAATCATCTGACCCTGCCTTTACTGCAAGGCAACAAATAGCTTTTTAAGACACGAGCTTTAATGCCAGACGCTGATTGCATTATGTTATTCTGTATAATTAAATTTGGCCAATTGAAAGCAAGATGATGCCTCAGAGGTTTTGTTTTCCAGCAAAAAATTTGGATAGAGCCCTGCAAGGTAAACAAATCCTGGAGCTGTGGTGAGGCTGGAGGTGAGAAGCTCCACTGAGGTTGGCCCTGCATCCTCCACAATTAAATACTTCCTGTGAGATGGAAGAATTCATGAGGTGTGATTTGTGTAGCTGATAGCGAGAGAGTTACGGGTACAGAGCAAGCAAGGTGTTATTAAAAAGTCCTAGAAAGAAAAAAAAACCCAAGAAGATGAAACTCAGTGATTTCTGAATCATGGGAAGGTCAGGGTAGGAGAACCTCAGTGCCAGCAGCCATTCTTCATGACCAGTCCCCAGATCTGAGCATGGTGATGTTTGAAGGCAGCAGATGCCGCCCTCTCCCATCCTTCCCCAGCGATGGACAAGCAGCACGTGCAACCATCATTAACACATTGACCCTTGTCCTTACAGCCAGACCTTCAACGCCGGCTCTTTGCAATACTGTCGCCCTGTCTCCTCCCAGAGCATCACCAGCACTGACTCAGGAGACAGCGAGGAGAACTACGTGGCGATGGTAAGGGCCCCACAACTAAGATATATAGTCCTGGCAGGACGTATATGTTCCCCAGCTCTGCAAACACATTCCTAGCTCATGAGATGGAATTGCTCAGATAGCACGATGATGAACGTGGTGTTCATCCTCATGTACATCCCTACATGCACGAAACAGTGGCTTTCGTTCCTAAAATGACATATCTCATGGGGGTTTTAACTCTACATGAGAGCAGGAACATATATTACCTACTTTGCCAGGAATTAAGAGAGGATAAAAATGTCTATGGACTGTCATAGTCTATTTTCCTAATTTAAGTTGATTTTTTTCAGGTTTTTCTTTCCCCCTGATAGCTGCTGACATCATGTTTGTGTGGAGATCAAGGGCTATCAGAGCAGCAGCAGGGAGTGGCACTGCTTCCAGGGAGGGGATTGAGTCTTTCTTTGCAAAGTTGCTGGCTTGAAGCATATTTTTGAGGCTGTGTAACTAAAGGGGTAGAGGAAACCTGGGCTCTGTGTAGCGTGGCTGTGATCAGTGAAGATCCCAAAGCTGGTCTGGCCTCGCTGAGGTGTGGTTCCTGGGAAATGCTGAAGCCCGCGTCTGATGTCAGGCACATGAATAAAAACAAAGGCAGAAGAACTGCTCTGATATATAAAATCAAGAGCATGAGCCTAAAATATTTGTTAGCATGATACACAATATAGATAGTCCCCGGCAGTTCTGCACACCCTGGTCCCAGAGAGGCAGGTGGACACCTCCAGGCTAGGACCTCTTTTAAAAGTGCCACCAAGGCATTTCATTGCCAGATTTGTGTTAATTCCTGTTTGTTTGGGGGCTTTTTTGTTTGTTTCTTCCCATTTTAATCCTTGTTATCTCTCCTGTCTCTTCCCTGCATTAGCAAAACCCCATTTCTGCTTCTCCTGTTCCTAGTGGCACCAACAGCCCAGCACCTAAAAAGAGTTCGGGGAGTGTGGATTATCTAGCCCTGGACTTCCAGCCAAGCTCGCCAGGGCCACACAGAAAGGTACAGGGGATTTAATAAACTTCTGATTAAAAGTGATGCATTTTTAAGGGGTTTTTATGCAGATAGGCAACACCATGGTCCAAAGCCCTGGGCAGGGCTGGTAAGTGGCACATGGGGGAAACAAACACCATCTTAAAGTGAATCATAGGAAAATAGGGCAAGGGAGGACCTCATGGCATCCCCACATCCAAAGGAAACCATCTCTTCAGAGGTGACACATGAGGCTTTAAAGTCTCAGATGATGGAGATTTCACAACCTCCCCAGCAAGACAACATAACAAGATGAAGAGGACACCCAGGGGTGACAGAGTGGGCTGAGGAGAGACCAAAGGCAGGTCCTGTTGGGTACCACCCTGAGCAAACTGGGAGGGGGACAGAGAGACTGGCTCAAGCAAAGCAGTGCCTGAGCGAGTAGATGGTGAAGGACAAGGCATTGTATAAACCTTTGTGGGAACCACCTGTGAGTTGGCCTGGACTTTCTAAACCACCACCTTGTTTCCTAGGCAAAGCATCCCACTGGTTAGATCTTTGTATTATTTGGCAGTTGTCCCTTGATCATTTCTTTCTGCTCAGCAATATTTCTGCGAGTATTACCAATTTAAATTCTATCCCAATCTGGAAAGGCAATTTTAGACCATTAAAAAACATCATCTGGCTCCAGTTGCAGGCAGCTGGGGGTTCTCTGAAGTACTTGTAGAGGCAGACAGAGTTCCAAGACTCAAGAAACTACAGGAATCAGTATCTCCTCCTCCCACAGCAGGTCTCCTTGGTGAACCTGCAGACATGTCTGTTGTTTTGGGGATGGAAATTATCTAGTGCCATAACAGTGTAGAGTCAGCACAGTGAAGAGGGATGGAACTGGCATTTTTATGTGTATCTACAAGAGTTCTTGAGTTCTTTACAAGAAAGGAGCACTGGAACAGGCTGCCCAGGGAGGTTGTGGAGTCTCCATCTCTGGAGACATTCAAAACCCACCTGGACGCCTTCCTGTGTGATCTCATTTAGGTTCCTGCTCTGGCAGGGGGATTGGACTGGATGATCTTTCGAGGTCCCTTCCAATCCCTGACATTCTGTGATTCTGTGAAAATGAGCAAGATGCAAAGCTGAATTTGCCATATCAGCAGTTAGATAAGACATTTGCAACCAAACATTCAAGTCCCAGAGTTAGCATGGAGATAGAGACCCAGGTGCTGTTTCTACTCTTCCATTGCACCACAATCTCATGTAAGCAAGATGTAAAGCAGACTGAAATCATTCATCCAAGACCCTTCGGGAAGTTAGAGGGAGGGTGATGAGCAATGGAGTCTGCAAGAAAGAAGGGGAGGTGCTGGTGGATTTGCAGCCCCCACAGTGCTGCTGTGGGAAGGAGCAAGAGGGAAAAGCAGGGAGCTGATGAGTGACCAGGCGGTGGCCATATTTCTTCTCCCCACAGCCCTCCACCTCATCAGTTGCCTCGGATGAGAAGGTTGACTATGTGCAAGTGGACAAGGAGAAGACGCAGGCGCTGCAGAGCACCATGCAGGAGTGGACTGATGTGCGGCAGTCCTCAGAGCCCACCAAGAGCACGAAGCAGTAGCACCTGGGGCAGGAAGTAAAACAGGCAAATATCCTGGTGGTTTTCCCCAGCTGAGTGAGGTCCCACCAGGCTGGCAGCTCCACTTGGGCTGGATTTCTAAGACTTTGTCTGTGGAGGGGGTCTTCTTTTTTTTTTTTCTTTTAAGACAGAAGGAAACTTAATTTCAGGGGAAGACTTGGCGGCTACTGTTTGCCAGTGATAAAGACCAACTATCTTTGGTGGCCAGGTTTGTGCTGTAGCTGCTGGATGCACTATCCAGGAACTTCAACTTAGCAATACCAGGTTTCACCCTACACATCTTTTGCCTACAGCTATGAAAGCCACCCTGTATGTGCTAACACTGCATTATCTCTCCCCATCTTCTTCCATACTGTACCCCCAAACTGTGCCATGCAGGTTTGAAGCATCTCTCTTAGGACATCATTCCCCAGCTCTGATTCCCCATGCCTTATGGTTGCCCTCTTCTCTGCCTCCTCCCAATCCCAAAACTGAGCAAGGACTATTCCTTTTGAAATCACTTTTGTTGTCCCATCTCTTGTAAATAATATGTTCAAAACCTCTGAGGGCTATTCTCCTGGTGGGACAACCCCATAGCTTTGATTGTGGTTGTTAACCTTCAAGAGCTTGAAGAGCATCCAGTCTGTCCCATCAAGATGACTTTGAAGCCCAGAACTTGCCCTATCATAGATATATATACATGCCAGCACAGGCTCACACACATGCATGCATGCATGAAACAGCCAAGTTTGTTGGGGTGCCTTCTGCTGTTGATGCTCTCCAGCATCTCCCAAAGTCAATGGGCTGGAGAGGTTGGCTTTGGATGGCAGAATTTAAGCCCTCACCTACTGCCTATCTGAAACCAATTGCCTGTGAATCTGTCCCTAAGAACCAAAATCTGCCCTTTGTGAAAGCAGAAGAAGCCCATAGAGTAAGAGTCCTACATCTGTGGCCATCATGAGAAGCTCTGTGATTGAGTATGAGGAGAGCAGGGAGGC
The DNA here is from genome assembly GCF_000700745.2 of Antrostomus carolinensis. NCBI lineage: Eukaryota > Metazoa > Chordata > Aves > Caprimulgiformes > Caprimulgidae > Antrostomus > Antrostomus carolinensis. The sequence goes on along the minus strand of NW_010300751.1, from coordinate 7,959 downwards.
TCTGTAGACCCTGTATACCTGGACTGGTGTAAGGATGAGTGACAAGGAGGGAGTAGGAGGCTGTTGGTAGGACCAGGAGAAGGCAGATGCTGTTCTGCAGAGGTTGGTCTTGAGGGAGGAGGTCTGGTGTGGTGCATTGTGGAGGAAAGGAGTAGGGTAATTGAATGTTGGTTGATGGCGAGACCTTAGACTTGGGAAGAGGCTGGTCATGAGAGTAAGGACAAAGTGTTTCAGTATTAGCTTTAAAGTAGCATTATGGTTGGTTTGTTGTGGGTACAAAGGGCTGGACTAGATATTTTCTCCACATCTTCAGCAATCTTTCTTCTACACAGAAATGGGACTTGTTAACGTTACGACCCTAGGCTCTAATTATGGGTGGGAATCTGCTGTTACTCCTTGCCAGCATCCTTGACACATCCAGGCTTTGGGATCACTCCCCAAGCAGCTGCCGGGTGCAGAGAGCAGAGAAAGAAGAGACAGTTTATTGCAGAGATAATAATTCATGATCTCATGAAAACAGGAAAGACTCACGATTGCCACGGAGCAGCCTGATTGCCAGACAGCAAGTGCTGACATGAATAAACAGTTCGACTGCAAACTGAGAGCCAAACGAAGGAGACGTTAGAAAGATTAGGTAATAATATTTATTAAATAACTGAAGCTATTCTTTCTGCAAGCTGAACCCCTCCCAGCGCCATGAGCTCTATGTTCCACCAACGTCGCCTGCATCAAGAACAGTGTGGCCAGCAGGAGCAGGGAAGTGATCCTTCCCCTGTACTCTGTGTTAGTGAGGCCACACCTTGAGTACTGTGTTCAGCTCTGAACAATGTCCCTTCCTCAGTTCAGGAAGGACATTGAGGTGCTGGAGCGGGTCCAGAGAAGAGCAACGAGGCTGGTGAAGGGACTTGAGCACAAGTCCTATGAGGAGAGGCTGAGGGAGCTGGGGTTGTTTAGTCTGGAGAAGAGAAGGCTTAGAGGTGACCTCATCACTCTCTTCAACTACCTGAAGGGAGGTTATAGCCAGGTGGGGGTTGGTCTCTTCTCCCAGGCAACCAACAATAGGACAAGGGGGCATGGGCTCCAGCTCTGCCAGGGGAGGTTTAGGTTAGATGTTAGGAAGAAATTCTTTACAGAAAGGGTAATCAGGCACTGGAACGGCCTGCCCAGAGAGGTGGTGGATTCACCATCCCTGGAGGTTTTTAAAAAGAGATTGGACGTGGCCCTTAGTGCCATGATATAGTAATTGGAGTTGGATCAGGGGTTGGACTTGATGATCTTAGAGGTCTTTTCCAACCCAATCTATTCTATGATTCTATGATTCTATGAACGTCACCAAGTTGTATTGATTATTGATGCTTAAGCATGAACATATTTGTTTAAACTTCATCTGAGGTTGGAAAGAGCCAGACGTGACACACATGGGGATAGGATGCCAGTCCCTTAAGGGCTGCGTGCTTGTAAACTAAGTCTTGAACTTCCAACACCAGTTTATATTTTCTTCTCAAATGCCATGAAAGGGAAGAATACTAATTGAAAAGCTCTGACGACCCTTTTAAGACATTGAAGTGTTGGCCTTCTACAGGAATAATGAAGCAAATATCCTAATTCTCATGGTAAAACTAATAATCATCTAGGAGAACAGAAAAAAAGGACCCGAAGGGGAAGATTGAGCACAGCCTGCTTTCTGAAGGTCGGGGAGTGTGTTCCAGCCTGCAAGGGTCTTTGTCTCTCGTTGGGGGCTTGCACGCTTGCAGGGTGAGATAATGAAATTAAGACCAGAGGACAGTGCTTCGTATTTCTATAGCCTCTTTCATCACTGCATCTCAGGGGAAACTAAACATTGGGCCTCACCCAGATCCTACTGAAGTACGTGTTCACCCAGCTGGGAGCGAGCTCCCCATCCACAACGAAAAGCAACTCAAGTGGGAAGCTGGTTTTTTTTCCTATTTCATCCTCTAAACTGTTAGGCAGACCCAAAGGAAGATGAAATTGGGGGAGAAGGGTTATGATGCATGCTGGATGTATTTCCCTGCCAAAATTGGGCTGTTCTCCTCCTCTCACACTAAAACGCAGCCACCTCCGAGATGGATTTCAGCTCCAATTTTGGGAATAGATCTTTCTATTGCTTTGGGTCTCTCTCAGTAAAACCATGTAACTATTCTCAAGATGAAACTGAGCCCAGCTCCAGGCTAAAAAAATCTTGAACCCAACCAAAAACCTGGAGAAATCAAGTGATAGCCCATGCTCAGATTGAGTCTTTTTCTCCACCTGGGAGATGGGGAGCTCAACAAGTCGCAGAAGTACCCTGAAAGTGGTAGCAGTAGCAGCAGCAGTAGTCATTTCTGATGGTTCAGTGGTTTGGGAGACAACACAATGGGTTGGGATGCATTTTGCTGAGCCCATGCCCTATGCTTCTGTGATGGGACTAGATTCATCCAGTGCCCACTCCTACATTTAATCCACAGCACCAATTAAGATTAGAAAGACCTTCATGGTACTGGAGATACTAGTCCTTTTTCTCCACATCCCAGCAATGTCTAGATTTGTTCATGGGGCAGGTAGTGGCATGGGATAGCTCTTTTCCCCGGATCAGCTCCCTGTTTTGATGATTTCCTTTCATGAGCATCTCCACTAACTGGCACTTTGAGTTTGGCAGATCAAGGACTAAACCATCCCAAAAGTAGCTATTTTGCAACTGCTGGTGGCTGGTCCCTCTCTGCTTTGCAGTGAGACCTATGTTTTCCCAGAAACAGATATATCCTCTGTTTTTTTTTCCCTTCTAGACACCAAGAAAGTGACCCCTCCAAACTAAGTAGCATCCCATAGACTCTCTGCATTGCTGTATAGACATGACTATATCAACCTCTCCTGAAAGCCATTAAGTAATCAATGACTGCAGTGGAAATAGTCATTCCTGACGGTTGCCAAGCTGATTACAGCAGTCCCTGATGATTAATGTTTGTGCACTATTTAGTCTTAAACCATATTGAAAAGCAGCTGCTTTAATTACACGGACTGCCAAGAACTTTGCCCTGAAGGCATTGAGTTTATCACATCCACTTTCTACTTGGATGCTCAAGTATGACTGACTCTTTTGTTAGAGAAAGGTATTTTAGGAAGCTGAGAACGTTGCAAGTGATTCATTTTAATTGCAATTAAAATGGCTTGAGTCTTCACGTCAGAGGCTGCTCTTCAGCTCTGTGGTCCCATTTAAGAAAAGAGAGGTGCTTACATGTGTGTGTGTGAGTGCTCATGGAGAAGGGTTGTCTGTGGGACAAGCATCATCACCTCAATATTTAGTTTAATAAAGTACCAGGGCCATGGCTCAAAGCTCACTCTGAGCTTTAAATGGCTAAGCTGATGGTTTTAAACTCTTTAAAGGTTTTAAAGTCTCCAAAAGTGTGTTTCCCTTGCCATGAGCCTGCAACTGCTGCTCATGGTTCCTCTGTCTGGTGAGATGTGCGAGCTGCCTTGAAGGTGATTTACTCTGAAATGACATTTGAGTGTCCAGTGGGAAATACATTTTCAGCTCTAAATGGATGTGAGGCTCAGGTTTAGTCTCAAGTTGGAGAAAGAAAATGCATGAGAGTGTAGATTGTGCCAGGGCAAAGTTGAGGGTCTGGCAGATAGGGCCAAATCTGGAGCTGGAACTGAGATTTAGGTTGACTGGGGGATAACTGGAATGAATTTGGACCCAGGGTGACCAGTCACTGACAAGTGTTATATATGAAGGAACTTGGAGTTAGGAAGAGAGGAGGCAGGGGAGTCTGTCAGCAAGATTTGAGTCTTGGTCCTCACCATGTGCTCCTTTGGCATGAGTCTCAAGTCAGAGAAGATTTGTGGGTTGTGGAGTGGGGTTTTGCTCACTAAAAGCCATGTACTGGTGGTAGGCAAGCTCCCACCGCTCTCAGGACTTACCCAGGGCACTTCACTCTCGCGGGGGTCATCCTACCCAACAACATGATACCTCAGTGTTCTGGCTTTCAGGGAGCCTTGGTCCATACACCCAGCTCTGAGCTGAGCAGGAGAAGCCCTACCAGAAAGGTAGTGGGGACCTGGACATGCTGGGAAGCACCTTGCTCTGGGGCTCCCATGGGTTGGTCATGGGGCAGCAGTGCCATAGCTTCAGAGGTTGTCCTGCAAAGTGCCACCTCCACCCTTGGAACCTTTCAAGACCAGGTTGGATCAACTCCATAGCTGACCCTGCTTGGAGCAATGGGTAGGACTAGAGACATCTCTTCCCCCCAGTTCACCCTGAGACCCTGTGCTGCTGGGTCTGAGCAGAGACTCCTCCATGTGAGGGAACATCAACCCAGAGCTCCCTGTAGCCCCACACCAGGTCCTACACCCTGGCATCCCAGTCCCCTGAGCGTAGAGGGAGGAGCTGCCTCACATTGGCCACCCATTGAACGTGACTCCTTGGGAGGGGTAGAGCCCATGCCCAGGTCTTATGCGGTGGTGGACTTTGGTAGGAAGATGTTTAAGTAGCTCCTAAGACCTGTCTGATCTTCCTGACCTAGAAGGAGAGTAAGAGGATGGTTTTCTCAAGTCATGTTTGCATTGTGTTGATGTTTTCCCACCTGGTGATGTTGCTGTTCTGTGTAAATTTGACACTCAACCTCACTGTGTGTCCCATTGAAGGGATGTTGTCTGGATGAGATGGTGTAGTGGGGCTGTGCCTATGGAGAAGCCCTACTTGTAACAGGAAGAGCAAAGAGCAGAGTCTAACCCCGGTTCCAGCCAGAGGACACATATGGCCACTAAAGAGCTGTCAAGAAAATCAGAGGGACCACTCCAGCATCAAATCACAAGAGCCAATAGATTTGTTTAGGGCCCCTGGTGACTTCATGTGCCTATCTTCTCTGCCCAGAAAGCACCAACCTGCCCAGAGGTACACAATTATCTTGCAACTGTTAATGAGGCTCTTGCAGGTAAAGATGTGCACCTTTTGGTCATGATTTCTCCTTGGCCTGGAGCAGTTCATCCCTCTATCAGCTTGCCCTTGGTGTCTCATCTTTGTAGTCGCGATTTTATCTCTTTGTTCGCAGCTCCTAGAGTTGTGCTGTTAATCAGGTTGCTCTTTCAGTGGCTGCTCTTGAGAAAAGTTGTTATGTAGCAAAGTGTCACCAAACAGCTCTCCCCCAGCCAACCCACAGCCAGCTGGTCCTGGCACATGGTGTCTAAATTTTAACACCATCCAGAGCAGAAGCTGGGCCAAGTGGCTCCACCTCTTGAGCTAAAAGGTCTTCTCAATTGACTTGCTTCCAATCAGCAGGCTCTTAATTTTTGATGCAGCCCATTGCTAACACATAACTGATTAATTTGTAGGCCAATGGGTTGACTATATGGGAGAGGTGTATCCCAAGATCAGGAGACAAGAAACGATCGTTTTTGTTGTTGTTCTTTGGGTGACACCACACTTTATCTTCAGGTGGGATGAGGAGGTTCATTTGAACTCTGTATCCTGCTTTTTCTCTGGTCTATAAAATGAAGATTTATTTATTTCCCCACCTCACAGGTGCATTGTAAAGTGTAATTAATTGACATCTTGTTAATGCAAAGAGCTGTTTTGAGTCTGCATGCAATGGTCGGGCAGCCTGTGGTGCTACCCCATTGTCATGCCCAGCATCACACATGACACTGCACATCCCGCTCTGCAAAACTCATTAAAATGCCTCATCCTTAATTACCAACATGGAAGAAAACTTGGCAGGATTTTCTCCTTGGGGAGAGGGGTGGGGGAAATCTCATTTGCACAGTTTCAGCATTCTGCTGCCACATTGACCCTGAAAATACCACGTTTTGTTTGAGAGCCCTTTGGACCTGATGGCTGAAGCAACGTCACGGAGATGGGAAGGGAGCAGGACCCTAGGCTCCATGAGGAGCCCGCCGATGAATCCTGTAGAGTTAGGACCAAACCTTTAGAGTAGATATGTCCCCTCAACCCAGCCCTTGGTGAAGTCAACAGGTCCCCATTGACTTTGGGCATCGTTGTGTGGGAATGGACCCAGCCAAATTAGGGTAGTTTTCTCCATTTGTTTCTTAACCTGCTGCGAGGTGGGGTCAGAGCCCCAGCTTTGAAGTTGCCATGTCGGCAGCCAATTGGCAGGGATGTTTTGTGTGTTTCAAAGCCTAGAATTGTTCTTAAAGAGAAGTATTTTCTTTTTTTCCATTTGTAGAAGGAAGGACAAGAGTAATCTGTGGCAAACTGTACAGTACGTGTCTTCTTGTGGTGTCACTGTTTGAATGGCTATTAAGTTTTCAAATCACTGTGGACAGTTAATCACTTAAGTTATTAATTTATTCTTCGGGGTTTTGTTGTTTGGTTTGGGTTTTTTTTAAGTAATTTGAAACAATTATTTATCCTGTAAATCAATCTTGAGTGAAGCCTAGATAATACTTTTTTTTTTTTGCTGTTAATAAACATGGTACATGCCTGATGTGAAGGTGATCTCATTTTTAAGTACTGTATATGCAAGTGGGAAAGCAAGGGGAAAATAAAAGAATGATAATAAAAAGACATCTCTCACTGGTGACTCCCAGCATGGATTTGGAGTTGGGGGAGAAAGGCGGAATTAATGACCGGATTAAGTTGAATTATGCAGCACTAAAGCTTCCAGAGCATCTTCCCAATGTATGGCCAAGTATATCCTACAGCTTCAGATACTCTGTCTGTGCAATGAGGACCTTTAGGATGCAGTTAGGGTTTCCTCTGACACCAGCATCCAAACTGGGTGTTTTTCAGCTGCTAAAGTGAATTTCATACTATGTATCTGCTCCAGGGATACACTTTGGTGTGTGCAGGTTGAGGACAAATGCTGTTATCCTCACACATCAGCAGCTCAGCACCTGTGAGGCCCAGCTCAGGACACCAAATCATCTGGAAAACTTAAGCACAAGAACAAATCTTCTTCCCCAGAGTTAAAAGTTCAACAACACCACCTCCTAAAACCCCCTAAACCACTTATAGCTACTTCCAAAAAAAAAGACACCTAGGGAAAGTCACCTCCCTACAGCACAGCCTCTCTAGTCTCCTTTTTTAGACAAGAGTAGCATCACTTCACATCTGCAGCACATCTGGGATCCCAAACCTGGAGCTAAGGACTCCTCTGTGGGCTCTCCTCAGCCAGAGGCATGTGTGACACTACAGCCCATACTATCATATATACTACAGTATATACTTTACCAATATTCCATATACAAATATTACTGTTATTACCAACACTAATATTACAGACTCACAGAATGGTGGGGGTTAGAAGGGACCTCAGGAGCTCATCCAGTCCAACCCCCCTGCCAAAGCAGGTTCCCCTACACCAGCTTGCACAGGAAAGCATCCAGGTGGGTTTTGAACATCTGCAGAGATGGAGACTCCACAACCCCCCTGGGCAATTGCTATATTAATAAATACATTGATATAGTATATCCTATAGTTGATATAGCACAAAGAGTAACATAAAACACTAATGCTCTCCAAGACTTCGGTAAGACCTTTGATATAGTCCCCCATAACATTCTTACCTCTAAATTGGAGAGATTTGGGTTTGACAGTTGGACCATTACATGGATAAGGAATTGGCTGGGTGGCCACATCCAAAGAGTTAAAGTCAATGGCTCAGCATCCAAGCAGAAACCAGTATTACGTGTTGTTCCACAAGCGTCCGTACTGGGACCATTACTATTTAATATCTTCATCACTGCCATATAGACAGTGGGATTGAGTGCACCCTCAGCAAGTTGGCAGATGACACCAAGCTTTGACCAACCAAGGTGTTATTGAGACTCCATAGCAAAGGGACGCCATCCAGAGGGACCTTAACAGGCTTGAGGAGCAGGTACATGTGAATCTCATGAGGTTCAAGAAGGCCAAGTGCAAGGTCCTGAACATGGGTCAGGGGAATCCCCGGTATCAATACAAACTGTGGAATGACTGGATTGAGAGCAGCTCTGAGGAGAAGG